>NC_028645.1:83221549-83272135 GCF_001406875.1 Solanum pennellii
GGGGGGGGGGGGGGACAGATAAGCTTTGGTATGGAAATTTGTTTGAAAAGTTCGATTGCCAAAGGATCTGTGTTTTGTGGGCCAAAAGGAATTCTTGAGTGTTATTATGGGATTTTATAAAAATAATGAAGTGTTCTTCAAGCCCCATTAAATTGTAGTTTACATAAAATCAGATTAAAAAAAAACAAAAGTGAGGGGGAAGTGTAGAACTGGCAAGTTTTTGTTTTATGGAATCTGAGGTTTTCAAGCTTTCAATAAATATTTTTTGGCATCTTGTAAGTTTCATAATGTTTTGTTTAAATATTTGACTGTGATCTTTGGCTGCGGATGTGTTGAAAAGTAATTCAGGTTCAGAAAGTTGATTTACTGAACAAAAATTACCAATAGCAAGTAATGTAGCTGCTAATTTTGGATCTACTTGGATGTATAGTTAATATGGTCTGAGGCAGATGGAGCCTATATACAATGGGCTCGACTGAAATTCGTACTTTCAGTACAAAATGTAGATGTCTATATGTGAAAAATTACAATCATTTCAATGAATATTACGTTATAAACCTATGATGTCAAAAGCACAATGAGTTCAATGCTGAAATTCCAACTGGATGAATCCGCTCAAGTTTAAATCTTTGATCCACCTCTGAATATGGTTCATTTCTACAGGAATGGGAAGGGGCAAACCCGACTATCTGGCTACAGTAGATGTAGATCCTAATTCACCATCTTATTCAAAAGTGATCCACAGGCTGCCTATGCCTTATGAGGGTGATGAACTACATCATTCTGGATGGAATTCCTGCAGTTCTTGTTATGGAGATCCATCAGCTGCTCGACGATATCTCGTCCTGCCTTCACTAATGTAAGAATTATAGGTACTCCCCTATATTGTTCATGAGGGAAAAACACATCTTGATGACTATATGCAAGTATAGAACTTATATGATATTCAAGATTTTCGATAATTTAACTCTTGCAGATCAGGACGCATTTATGCAGTTGACACACAAAAGGATCCAAAGGCTCCCAGTTTGTATAAAGTTGTTCAGCCAGATGATGTCGTCAAGAAGACAGGATTAGCATTCCCGCACACTGCTCACTGCCTTGCTTCTGGTGAGATAATGTTGTCATGTCTCGGAGATAAAGATGGAAATGCTGAGGGGAATGGATTTCTTCTTCTCGATTCAGACTTCAACGTGAAAGGAAGGTACTGTATTGTTGTACTCTCTTGAGTCCCAAATTTCCCTCTGCTTGTTTTGTTTGTTTCAACTTGCCTTGGCCTCTCGTGGATGGTTATATTTTAAAACCAACTGAGTAGTTAAGAGGAAGAAAATTACAGAATCCCTGCATGTGATTGGATAAGTCCTCTATTGATTCCTTGTACCTCGATTATCACCTTGTTTTGTTGTAGTTAATATTCTGGTACTATTTGTTGTTTCTTTACTTCCGTTACACTGGGTATGCTGCTGTTGTTGTGATCAGGCAAGTCCAAGGATTGTTTGTTATTCTATCCTAAATTGGGTCCTCTTGACAGTTTATCAAGGAAAACTGAAATTATGTAGTTGTAGTGAAACTAGACTATGCAAAGTGTCTAAGCCAAGGCAGTTTTTGACTCCTTTCTTATATTTTAGATGGGAGAAACCAGGTCATGGTCCCCTCTTTGGCTATGACTTCTGGTACCAGCCTCGACACAACACCATGATCAGTTCCACCTGGGGAGCTCCATCTGCTTTCACCAAAGGTTTCAACCTGCAGGATGTTGCTGATGGGCATTATGGTCGACATTTGCATGTCTACACATGGCCTGGTGGTGAACTTAAACAGACATTGGATCTTGGGAACACTGGGCTCCTTCCTCTAGAGGTAATAAACCCCTTTACCACCTTTGTAACTTTGCACCATGGTTTATCCTGCTGAATACATAAATATATTCATTTTCCTTCTGGTATATAGGTAAGGTTCTTGCATAATCCATCTGAAGCAATTGGGTATGTGGGCTGTGCTTTGACCAGTAACATGGTGCGATTTTTCAAGAATCCAGATGACTCGTGGGGACATGAGGTTAGTAATGGTTTACTACTTACTGGACCTTTCAATTAGTTGTTAGAAGTATCGATCCCTAAGTGGATTCCGGAACCAATGCAGGTAGCTATCTCAGTAAAACCAGTGAAAGTGCAGAACTGGATTCTTCCTGAAATGCCTGGTCTTATTACTGATTTTCTGATCTCTCTCGATGATCGTTTTCTATACCTGGCAAACTGGCTACATGGTGACATTCGACAGTACAATATTGAGGACCCTGCCAATCCTAAGTTAACTGGCCAAGTATTTGTTGGAGGAGTATTTCAAAAAGGAAACGCTGTACTCGCTGAGGCTGAAGATGGTTCCACATACCAAGTTGATGTCCCAGAAGTCCAGGTAATTAGAATTGAAAATGTCTCAATAATGTTTCGCTTTCAAGTTCAGGAATACATTTTTACTAAAACAAGCTATATAAGATCTGATCGAATTATAATTCACCATTAAGCATGTCAATCATGTATAATCTGTCTACTTTTGGAGTCAAATCTGTGGTTTGAGATAATTGTTGATATCGTTAACTTAAAGATTTTATGCCTACCCCTTTTTCCCGAAAGTTTAGAAACATGGACAAATCGGTGTATAAATGACCTTCTGTGTTACTTCCAGGGACATCGGTTGAGAGGAGGGCCTCAGATGATACAACTGAGTCTAGACGGAAAACGTTTGTATGTCACAAACTCATTGTTCAGTACATGGGACCGTCAATTCTACCCCGAAATGATAGAGAAAGGAGGTCACATGTTACAAATCGGCGTTGACAGTGAGAAAGGTGGACTTGCTATTAACCCAAGATTTTTCGTTGATTTCGGAGCTGAACCTGATGGTCCATCTTTGGCTCATGAAATGAGGTATCCTGGTGGTGACTGCACTTCTGATATTTGGATATGAGTGTCTAAAATCTCATAAAGAATAAAGTCTGGTGACTCTGGTCCCATTGTATTGCATTTGTTTATTGCAAATCCTCCTCAAACTCCCATGTACCTTAAAACTACACATTTCAGCGTCTCCTTAGCTTTGTCTTGATTTCAGTACTCTGGTTATCCCTTCTTTATATGAGCTCTTTGTTAAATAAAGTCTTTTTTTTTATTTCTCGTGCAACTTTTTAGACCATGGTTTACTTTTTTTTTTTTTGAGCAAACTAAAAAACTTGTGAGAAAACGTTAGACTATGGTCATAAATTTGTAAGTTTGCAAACGTAGATCGTAGTCTAGTGTTTCCTGCTTTTCAGAAGGATTAATTTTTTCAAAGGTTATATTACACAATTTTAAAATAGGAACAAAATCGCGGCCTTTTTCGTGTAAGTCATCAATATTTTTATCATTTGAATCTGCTTATTGAAAATTCTAATTTTGTCTTTGACTCAATTTAATGTATCCTTAATAAAACTTTGTTACACTATTGAAAAGTTGCATGTAGTATTTTTGTCGCATGAAAAATGTAGCGTCGTAATGTGGACTATCTTAAAGTAGGAACCCAGATGTCTTGAAGTATGGTGAAGCTAACGTCTCAACATTAAAAATGGGACCACAATAAAATGTGAGAAGATCGCCAAAAATTATTTTGAACATTATTTTATGTTGACCTATAGATATATTGATCGATAGATGTGAAATTATGACAAGTGAATGTGTTAAAAAGGTGGATAAATAGTCCTAAAATTTATATGGAATGAAGTGAAATAGTCTCAAAAAATTCGTAATTGTTTGATATTGATATAGATTTAGCTAAAGATTGGATGACGATGAACGGATAAATTTTAGTGTCACTCTCATTATTTAATATTATCAAATTGAAGATTCGTAAACTTATTTGAGACATAATAGAGCTCGAATCCAAAAGTTAAAAGTCGAGGAATCCTAACCATCCCGCCATAACTCAGGTGTTCAATAGCTTAAGAATTTTTGTTTCCTGAAATATTTGAAGTTAAACCACTGGTTATGAATGCAGCACTTTCATTTTCTTCACCAACTCCAACGATGCGCCAGATTCCATTTCCCTACGGAAGGCAGAAAATTACATGCTCACATTATCAAGATTGGTTTATACGACTGTTCCTTAAAGCTTTGCAACAATCTCATAGACATGTATGGGAAATGTGGCCTTCTTGATGATGCCTTACAACTGTTCGACGAAATGCACCATAGAGATTTAGCTTCATGGGCCTCTGTTTTTACTGCACACAACGAAGCTAATCAACCCCAGAAAACTCTTCTCCTCTTTCCCAACATGTTTTTAGATGGTCTTTGGCCTGACCATTTCGTTTTTGCTAGTGTTGTTAAGGCTTGTGCTAATTCGGGTGCGTTGAGAGTTGGTAAACAAGTGCATTGCCAGTTCTTGAAATCGGTGTTTTCGGTTGATGATGTTGTTAAGTCTTCGTTAGTTGATATGTATGCGAAATGTGGATTACCGGATAATGCAAAATCGGTTTTTGACTCGATTTTGGTTAAGAATTTGATTTGTTCGAGTGCAATGATATCGGCGTATGCTCGTTGTGGGAGGAAGAATGAAGCTTTTGCGCTACTAGGGGAGTTGGGAGAAAAGAATTTGCAATGTTGGACTGCTTTGATATCGGGGTTTGTGCAAAATGGGAACTTGATTGATGCCGTTGATGTATTTCTTGAAGTAAGAAGAGAAGGGGTTGATATGAGGGACCCGTTTATTCTTTCGAGTATAGTAGGAGCTTGTGCTAGCTTAGCTGCACTGCAACTCGGGAAACAGATTCATCGATTAGTTTTAGGGCTCGGTTATGAATGTAGTTTGTTTGTTAGCAATGCCCTTGTGGATATGTATGCAAAATGTAGTGATATTGTGGAAGCTAAGAAGATATTTGACAGCATGTTGACAAGAGATATTGTATCTTGGACCTCAATTATTGTCGGGATGGCGCAGCATGGACAAGCTATTGAAGCTTTGTCGTTATATGATGATATGATCTTAGCTGGCCTTAAGCCAAATGAAGTAACTTTTGTTGGACTAATCTATGCTTGTAGTCATGTTGGATTAGTAAACAAAGGTAAGAGTCTTTTTAAATCCATGATTGACGATTATAAGTTAAGTCCTTCTCTGCAGCATTACACGTGCTTGTTAGATCTGTATAGTCGTTCAGGTCACCTTGAGGATGCTGAGAACCTTGTTAACACGATGCCTTTTCAGCCTGATGAAGCTGTTTGGGCTGCTTTATTAAGTGCTTGTAAGCAACATGGAAACACTGAAATGGGAGTCAGGGTCGCTAATCGCTTACTAATTCTCGGACCAAAAGATCCTTCAACTTGTATACTGCTGTCAAATACATATGCTGGTGCAGCTCTGTGGGACAATGTATCTAAGTTGAGGAAGCAGCTGGCAAATTTGGAAGTTAGAAAAGAACCTGGCTACAGTTCTATTGATTCGGGAAAAGAAACTACGACGTTCTATGCAGGAGAAGCATTGTATCCTATGAAGGACGCGATTTTTTCCCTCCTAAAGGAATTTGATTCTGAGATGAGGAAGAGAGGTTATATTCCCGACACCACGTTCGTTTTGCATGATATGGAACAGCAAGAGAAAGAAAGACAGCTCTTTTGGCATAGTGAGAGATTGGCTGTGGCTTATGGAATTCTGAGAACTGTTCCTGGATCAGTAATAAGGGTGGTGAAAAACCTTCGAATTTGTGGCGATTGTCACACTGTTATAAAGTTTATATCAAGCATTACAAACCGAAAAATTGTCATTAGAGATGCAAATAGATTCCATCACTTCAATGAGGGGGCATGTTCATGTAATGATTTCTGGTGATGGTATCTTCAGCTGTTAGATGTCTATCGCCCTCGAAAGTTTCAAGCTACACTCTATTGACATCGATCCTTGGAAACAGAGGCGGAGCCAAAAGTTGAAACTTGTCGGATCTAGGTAAGAGTGTTGAAGATATGAATCTGATTTTCTCAGGAAACAAAATGCTACATGCTTATTGAATAATGCGCCTTCCTTTACAACTTTATGTCCTCAGAAATATATGTTAAGTTCTATCAAATCTAATCAATTCCAATCACTATAGTCTATAATATCATTGCAATCTCAGGTTTGTTGAAGGAAATATAATCTGAAAAACCAACTCGCCAGTAGCTATTCAGATCTTGCATCTTTCATAGCTAAAAATGAGGAATCATTTGTATAAGTTGTCAATTTGCTCTTTGTAAAGAGCTGCAACTCTGTCTCTCTTGATTTTCATAGTTGGTGTTAGCAAGCCACTATCAATCTGCAGGAAATGAAAAGGTCTAAGACACAGAAATCAACTGACACTAAACTCGAATTAAATATGGCTAAAGAGGTATCGCGATAAATGGTACCGTGAAAGGTTGATCAACAACAAGGATAGGTCCAACTTGAAACGAGCAACCCGAAGTCCTGCATTTGTTAAAAAAGAGGGGAGATGATTTTTATTCTAACAGAATTGAAAACGACATATCAGAAAATACGAGTGAAAGTGGTCAACGTAGAAGGTGCAAGCAAGTCCTTACCATTTTCGCAACTCTTCATGTAATAGGCCAAGTGTTTTATCTTTGCTAACTTCAGTGGTTTCAGAATCAACAATAGCTGATCTTTTAGCTGCTAACAGAACCTCTTCCTTGTTTGGTACAATTATAGCTCCAAGACGCCGTTGATCCTACATGTTATTGATGTCAAACTTATGAAACGTGAGAGAACATCTTAACTACGCGCTCAATAATAACATCTAACCTGGCCAATGACAACAATCTGCTGGATCAGACTGCTTCCCATAGCAGCTTCTTCAATCTCCGATGGTTCAACATTCTCACCTAGTTTTTCCACACAAGGTAAATACATATAATAAAGTTCAAAGCTGTGGATTGCAAAATTACTCGTAAGATGAAACCCGTCTCTTTGCAGTTTACCAAATAGAACGTCATCTTCGATAGCAATCCACACAATAAAGGCTCTAATTCCAAAACACATTACTGACAGAACGCCAGAACAACGACAAACTTAATGTTACTAGAGTAGTCCAAGAGCAGACACACTAGAAGTAATTATAGCTTACCAGTTGAAAGGACTATGGTATCCTTTGCACGGCCTTCAAGGACTATTGCACCCCCACAGTTACGACTTCTCCCTATAGAGAGATCAGGCACAATCCACCCAAGATCACCAGTGTTCAGCCATCCGTTCTCATCAATAGCTTGTTTTGTTGCCACCGGATTCTAAAGAAAATTTACGAAATATTGATGGGTTAATTAACACATATAGCTCAAAATGACTGCCAATGAAGGCAAAACATACTTTTGATATCTTTTATTATGACCAACACGTAAAATAGCAACTCTTTTCCAATAAAATGAAGCAGTGTCAATAAAATAAAATGTAAAGAAAAGTAATTATGCCTCATCATAGATGTCCGAGGGAAGACAACAACATCATACCCAATATAATCCCACAAGTGGGGTTTGGGGAGGTAGGATGTACGTAAACCTTACTTCTACCTTTGTGGGGTAGAGAGGTTGTTTCTGATAGACCATCGGCGTCCAAGGGAAGACAAGAATATATAATTTCGGATCAAGCTATTGCATTGCATTGCATTGCACTAACGGGTCTAACTAAGAGGAACTACAGAACTCATTAAACAAAAAAAATATGCACTAACCTTATAGTAGCCTTTCATTATAAGTGGCCCTCTAGCTTTGACTGTGCCTTTTGAGCCGGGAGGAAGGACTTCATCTGTTTCAGAATTTACGACTTTTACCTCTACATGACGAATGGGACGACCAATTGAGCCAAGCACCTTCAGATATCAACAAGGACTATGTTATATGATACCACATTCTGAAGTATGCACAGCTAAAGCAAAGTAACGATAGAAACTAGCCTACGAATATGAAAAATACAAATAGCATCTTTGTATGTTTAGAAGCAACAAATGTGCCATTATGAAACAATTTGACATGATGGTTGTGGTATTATGACATCTTCAATGGATACAACTCAATGGTACTGATCTGCACCTATTTCATATAAGGCATCCCTATAAGAAACATCATTATCAAAGACGTAGAATTCTTTCGGTTCCATATCTATAAGATACAATACTCACGTTACATGTAAGACTCCGAGCAGCAATCACAGGAGCTGACTCTGTCAAGCCATATCCATTCTGAATCTTTATGTCAATTGCCTACGAATTACAAAAATGCATATAAGGAAGGATCACCAATCTAATCGTCTACTTACAATAAGACTATAGGAACTACTAACCTCAAAGAATTTGTCTACATGGGAAGAAAGACTACCACCCCCGCTTATGCCAGCCTGTAGAATGTAAAGGAAGGTAATCAATTAGTGTCTTCACAATCCAGCGGACCTAAGTCACGTTTGCCTCGCAGAATATAAGTTCAACAAACAGTAGCATGGTGTTTATGGAAAAGAATAGAATGTTGTTGTTAACAATGTCTGAAAAGATTTAAGTTTACAAGCATGCATTTGGGCAAACAACAGCATGAGTACATGTAAGCTGCTACTGCAACCTTTTCAAAATATTTCCGCTCACATTGGCGTGAGAAAAACATCCACCTCTCTCTTCAAATTTCTTATTTTACTTTCTTTTGTTTAAAAACTTACTCTTTTTTTTCTTTCGGGGATAGGTAGTGTACCAAAATGTCACAAGTTTAACAATGACACATCCAACCTCAAAAGAGTTGCCTAATCAGTCAACTGACGAGTGTCACACACAATTATAAGGCCTACAATACAGGCATTTGTTTTGCTAGTTCAATAAGTCCTAAACTTCAAAGATGCACAGGTAAGGAACATCACAAGTCACTAGCAGTTGCATATCAAACCTTTGAAATACCAATGCCTGAGTGTATTTTACTGTAAACAATTTTCTTGGCCAGCATATGTAACGGCAATAGTATAGCAGCAATAGTTCGAGCCCACAACCAGTCAAGCAATGATACAATATATGAAGGTTGCTTCGTGTCCTTGGTTAAACATTTCCCCTGCATCACAGGCCATGATGGAAAAGAGTAAATCATGATTAAATCAATGTGCTCAATTGGGCGATAGATTATAATTATAACCAGAAGTACATCAAAAATCATTCCTCGAAAGAAATTAGATAACTTACTTTCGTAGTAAGAGATCATAGTTAACTGCAAACATAAACAAACGTGCAACTAGTGCAACAGAATCCCTAATGAAAATAATAACACAACCAAAAAAAATAAAATATGATGGAAAATGAAATATGCAAGAAAAGATACAGTGCAAGCTAACAATCCATTTTTTACACCCATTACATGTGCAGATCATAGCATCTAAAGTTCAAGAGTTCAATCCTCGGCATCCATTTTAACAGGTAACAGTTTAAAAGTCCTACTATACGTGTGAGGCAAAAATGCAGTTGGAGAAGAACAGTATTGTATGTGATCTTCCTTAACTAAGTGGTACAGCCTGAGGCAATTGTTGAGAGGTTGAGGGATTGACATAAATTTAGATAGTCATGATCAGAAATCTGTTTATAATTGCTAATCACCCAATGACAATGCTCATACACTCAATATGCTTCAGTATTCAAGTTATATATTTTGATTCCAAATATTGCACCGTAATTATACAATCTGAAGAGTAACTATTACTTCAAAATAGAAAATGTAAGAGTCCATGCCCACATACATCTAAGAACTCATTTTGTGAAAAAGATGATAAGAATTTTGAAGCAGTGTTCTAAAAATAGATACTAACACAACTATTATAAAGTTCGAGTTTTCCTGAACAAAACTGTGCTTATTCACTATAATAATGGTGCATATAAGCTGAAAACTTAGTACAATAATATAAGGGATAAACCTCGTAAATCCTTTTCGCTTCCATGTAAGCCATACTGATCCTTAAAAATAATTGGGCAATGAGTTTACGAGCAGCAGAGTTTGAATTGATCTGCTTTATGATTCCACTGTAAAGTTCATAATCGATTATTATCTAATAATATAGAATAACCAAAAAAGGGTATCACAAGAAATGTTACTAAGCACAAATTTTTCTAACAATTTAAGCGCAAGAAAATCAAACTTATGAGAAGCTACGGATTATACCTGTATAACGTCTCATACACTAGAGGAACACTTATCAGGTAATGTGGCTGATAACGCCGCAAATCTTCCTACAACAGTAAGAAGATTGCTGAGGCAGTGGTAATAAAGATTAATAATCGAAGTCCAAATATATTTTAAGGGGGGAAAATGCTGGGGCAGAGATCAGATCAATGGTTTAGACTCTTTCAGAACATGAGGGCAAATAAGGGGCACAAATTGACTAAATAAGAAACCCATACAAAATGCACACACCTTCAAATTCTTTACGGTTGTGTACACTTGCTCCGTTCCACGTGAGAATATAAAATACTCGCAAGCACGTTCATATGCATGCCAAGGCGGAAGCATGCTTAAAAATCTGTCCCCAGGTACAGCAGGCACAATCTCCCACAAATTCAAAATCTAACAAAGAGAACAAAGGGGGTCAACAACTTTACTTACTCAAAAACTAGCAGTACAACATACTTATTAACACCATAGATACCTTTGGAAGTTACAATTATACTAAACGATGGAAAACTGGCCAACCAGAAGATCAATAAGAAAATACCAGTAACAGCAGAAACATTATTTTCTATGTAGAATGATAATATTACTGTTTTTTTGGTTTTAGTATTCACTCTGCTTTTGTGATTATTATTTCCGACTGTACAATAATTCTTTCTGGTGACGTTTTAGTGACATTGTAACTCTATTATGTGACGTTCTACCGGTACCGCGCCTCTTTACAGTGATCGCTCTGGTAGAACCACGACTATTTTTACTCTCGTGAAAATTGTTTTGATTACTCTAAGTTGTCAATTCAAGCAACTAATGATGTCCTAAAGATTTATGCAATGTTACCTCTTCAAGCAACTAATGATGTCCTAAAGATCCATTTATATGCCACAAGAAGCACCTCATTTTCCCTACATAATTACCATCAACTTAAAAGAGAAAAGAATTTCATATTTTTTCTTTTGGTGACTTTTCATTGTTCTAGCAACATTAAGACAATAAGCTCAGTACTCAAGTATTAGTTTAGTGTGTCATGTATCTGAAATAAGTAAACTCATGATGTTTCACCAACTTGAGTTTGAGAACTTCTGGAAATAAAAAAAAATTGTAAAATATCTGGTGTTCCTCAACGATAATGTCATAGCTAAGAATTCAAAAATTAGGGTTCTTTCTTTAAAAAACTATATAAGGAGCCAGCTTAGTAGTTAACCTACCATTCAGCAATAGTTATTTTCTCATTTCTTCCTCTCTCACAATACTAAACTTCACTTCTCAACCTACCTTTTTCTCATTGACGTCTTTCCCCAAGAGTATTTTATTCGTTTTTCTCAGAAAAAATCACAAGAGTACATAATCTATTAAAGCACTAATTTTAAGATGAGATAGTGCGCAAGTTTAAAGAGAGATCGGTTCATCAGTCCTTTTTCCAAAAATTTGAACCTCAAGTTAATACTTAGCTTCTTTCATATAACGACGACTAGAACAACAAGATAAAGGTAATAAGACACAGATGATCCTGCAAAAGTGAAATCAACTAAAGAATTCTAAGCACTAGAGTATATGTGCAAGTGCAAACCTGGTGAAGCAAATTTTTATGCGTAAGCATGACACCTTTTGGATTACCGGTGGTTCCGCTAGTATAAACAAGTGTAGCCACATCATCAGAGTTGATTGCTTCATATGAATATCGTTTTCCTAAAACAAATTTGTTAGCTACTGATATTCTCCCAATAGGAATGTGGAACTACATTATTGGAAAGTGCAACTTCAGAATCGAAGACAAAATAAAAAGGTTACCAAACTGAATATTGCGTTGAGCATATGACTTATAAACACATAACTGCTCAAAACATATAGGAACGCTAACTAGATAGGGTGCTCAAATGTTATGGTAGTTGTAACAGAAATAGAAAGAAAAATTAAAAGGGAAGTAGAACAATCACATCGGGACAGATCACTCGACCAAAAGCTAGCCCCTATTAAAAATTGGGATAAAGTACACTAGACTATAAATTTCCGTTTGTTGTTTTATTTCACTGAGCACAGAATCAAAACTCTAGAAGTAAAGTTCAGGATGACCTTTGCATAAACCGAAAAAGAAGCATAAAAGCCAAATTGTGATGATAGAATTAGCATGAGGTTCAGGATTGATTGACATGCTGAAGAATCGAAATTGAATCTACCAAGTAATAGTTATTGTGTATACACCAGGCAGGAGTTATCTTTTGTCGTTAGTATCTCATAGAGCTCACAGACATAACATATACTGGGAAAGAGTCGGGAAGATGAACTTGCAACTTGAAGTAGAAAACCTTTTAGCACAATTCTGTTCTAATAAGATGATAAAGAAAAGCAGAACGACAAAAACGAGCAAAAGTACTAGATTTTTTCCATTGCAGGATAAAAAATCAAGGAAATTTTTTTGTGTGAAGAAAAAAAATCACCAATATATCACCTTAGGAAAACAATAATTAGTTTTAAGCAAGAAATAATTTTTTAAAACTTTAATGTAATTTATATTATGTCTCTTACAGTAAATGTCTTACTGGCATCTTCAGAATCAAGTAGATCCACACGACTCTTGTGACCCAATTCTATAATCTCCTTATAAGTATATATAGGATATCCCTGTCTGGCTTCTGTTACAAGGCTAGACTTCTCTCCCCAAAGTAAAATAACAAATCGTACAGCTGCATGGGAGCCAAAGGTGTCTGCAATCCGGTTGTACATCTCAGGATTGTCAATAGCAAGAGCGACACTGGCAAGGCAATGATTAAAATGATAATGATAATAATCTTATCACAGTCAAAATGCATGCAGAAGAAAATTGTTTTTGTTTTTGGGTTTAAGATGGATATTGTGGAGTACATCCAAAAATACCTTCTTTTTATCTTTGGAGAAAAACATTTTACTATTGAAAAAACTGGAAAATGAAAGATGAGAAAAAGAAACCTGAAATTAAAGAATAAAAAGAGAAAGCAAAATGCAGTAACAAATAGAAGTTCTTTAAACTTGTTGCTGGCGCACACAACAGAGATAACTACTTCGTCGCTGCTGGTGCAAAAAATAAACAACGAGAAACACATGATCCTACACTGTGTGCACAAGTTGCTTGCAAAAGTTTATGAATAGAAGTCAACCACATAAACTAGGTAATCTTCTAATCAGATAGAACAAATCTAGCCAACATAATCGATCATGGAGGCATCTTGAAGGCCATCAAGATGTCTATTTTATTTGTTTAGTTCATCAGCTTCAAAAATGTAACCAGTATCAACTACATGTCACTACACCGAACAAGATTTTCTTAAAATAATAAACAAATATAGTGAAACTCGGATATGAGCAGCAGACAAATGTCCAAACGATTTTATTTCTATGATACAACAAACTTTTAGGGAGATAGTGTGCTTCTGAAGGTAGAGTTGTTATTCTAGAAACAAAAAAGGCTACTTGTACATGTAAAGGCAAAGACATAAGACCTATCATGCTGTCAAACGAGGATATAATACCCATATACCAATCTGTCAAGAGATCTTTCATTTTGTATTGCAGTCAATAACAATATCAACATGTTTAAAAATGAGAGGCAGGGAAAAAACTAATCAGGAAAAACAAACGAGAAGAAAGACAGGTAGAACAAGTAACATGCTCACTGACAGGTTAATAAGAACAACCAACGAATACCTGCACTAACCTTTCAGAGTGGCTGTATAACTGCAATAGCTCTTGATCTGATGACCTTGAACCCCTTACAACATTAATAGCCCCGCTTGCCATCATACCTAAAAGAATATGACACTTTACAACAGAGCTTCCAAATAGATTGAACATAATCGAGGATTCAGGTAAAAGACTAGTAGTAAACAGTTTCGGTTCTTGTCTCTCCTGCTGGTAGTACTAGTATTATTCTCGGTATCTTAAGTACTTCAGTATTTCTGTATTTCTCATTTTTAGGTTTCTAATGCTACTTGTTGTTTTCCATGCCTGTAGTTTCCAAAATTCTGTAATTCCGACGACGGGAGCAGGAAACGGAAGAGAAAAAGGTAATGTATAAAAAATAAAGCAAAAGATTCACCATTTATAGAATTTATGGATGGTGTCAATTGATTTACTCAATTGATTTACCTTGATCTGCAACAAGCCATCGACATGAATTGTCAGCAAAGAGTGCAATCTTTTCATGTGGCTTTAGCCCAATAACTCTCAAGCCTTCGGAGAAATCCACAATTTCCTGATCAAGCTGCAATTTTTGGCAATGCATTCAAAGAAAATACAGAGAATAGGAGAGCTGATAACATAGTTGAACATACTTATTTTCCCAATTATCTAGTTGCCTCTTGCAAACACATGGATAAAGTAGTAAATATAAAAGCCAGGCATCCAATTACACCCAAAACAGATTTTTAACTACGAATACCACAATTTTACCACAGATTTTTACTAGAAACATTAACATTAGATTAAATTAAAAGGAAATTGCAATGTGAAATTTCTGTTCCCTCACAGATTTTCAACTCTTTAGATCACCTCTAGAAGCATTCATGATACTGTTCATAGACATCATATTCAGAGATATTAAGTTAAAAATAAGAAATCAAATTCTGCCACTCATTTTTCGGAACAAAAGAACACAGTATATACGACAAATTTACCCGAAAGAAAAGGAAGACTGACTAACTAATGTTGAAGCAAATCCCTAAAGTCAAAGGCAAGGCCATACACCATTTGTTTTGTCACATGTAAGAGCAATCAAATAATCGAGCAAAAGACTAGTAACTCTAAACCAGCAATGACTGATAAATACTAGAAAAGAAGATCGTAACTACGGACTCATGTTGATAAAATTTGTTCCTAGCAGGTACTTACAAATGAAAAAAAGGGAAGCTCATGCATATTGATAACAAGATGGATAGTCTCATGCAGTCACCAACAGTGATCCACTACACAAACTTGTGAAAGCAACTACCGTTCTAGAGAAAAGGATCTTAAATAATAGAAGTCATGGTTGACCTGTTTATAAGTCATGGTTGTAGGAGGATCATGATATGGGTCCACGACTGCTACACGATCACCAAATTTCTCTGCTGAAGTCCGCCAAATGTCGGGAACGGTTCTCCACTCTGTCAAGGGCAACCCACCATTACCTGACAGCAATTCACTTTCCAGAAAAGGCGAGCACTTCCTGATATCCACTTCTGCAGTCTGGAACAATGATTCAATGAATCCCATAAATAGATACATAATAGAAGCAGTGTTATCAAAAGATAAAGCGCAAAAGTAATTCTAAGGTCCTTTGGGGCTTTAAGTGAAAGCGCAAATAAAGTACTAAAAAAAGGTGTAAATGGAGCAAAACTACAAATATGTATGTGTGAAACTGTGAATAGATAGAAACCATAGATGCTTGATGGAAAAGAATATATATCTCTTGTAAAGTTCAAATATCTTCAAAATCATCGTTAGTAGGTTCAATAGTGTAAACAAAAGAGATGATATCCTGGACATAATTGACTCCTTATACTATAAAAGGAATCGGTCCAGCACTTCGACAGATATAATCAGACCTGCTAGGTGCTGCTCTAACTATCAATGAAATTAATGTACTTACATCAAAATATTATTGCAAGAACGATACATGAAATGCATCAGACACAAAACTGTAAGTTGGAGGCTAACTAAACTTAGTTGGCATTAACAAAATTTCATTAAAAACACGAAATAGGGTACTGAAATATCCATTCAAGAAATCTCCACTCCAAATGCACTTAATGCTGCTTATACTTCCTAAGCTTAAGTCAATTACAGCAATTATACTTTCAAAGCTGGACTCAGTTATAACAAATAGGAACAACACTGCACCATTAATATACAACAGTGATAACTGCTCCCTCTGATGTGAGACACTTACGTCCCAAAAAATGACACGTTTCTATTACAAAGAAATTACTCCCTCTATCCCAATTTAAGTATCTTACTTTCCTTTTCGATTTGTCCCAAAAAGAGTGTCAGTTCCTATACTTTTAGTATTTTCAGTTCCAATATATAGTGCACATATCAGGGACTGCACACATCTCATTTCTTAAACTGCATGCCAACTCATTGGGACGGAGGGATTAATTAACTTTAAACTTCAAATTTTACCCTTAATGACATAATTTGCCGCCAGACAGATGTCTATGACGTGTCTTGACCACAAGTTTAAGAAAAGATCCATCTTTCTTAAACTAAGTGACTAATAAAAGATCATCACATAACATGGGCACAGATGGAGTCTAATTTACAATACAACTAAAATATATTACTCCAACAAAACACAGCAAGAGCAGTATTACACCAAAAGAAGCAAAGGGTA
Source organism: Solanum pennellii (assembly GCF_001406875.1). Taxonomy (NCBI): domain Eukaryota; kingdom Viridiplantae; phylum Streptophyta; class Magnoliopsida; order Solanales; family Solanaceae; genus Solanum; species Solanum pennellii. The sequence continues at coordinate 83,238,062 of NC_028645.1, forward strand.
TTCAAGAATCACCTTAGACTCTCTTCATTTCTTAAACTGCTTGCCAACTCATTGGGACAGAGGGAGTAATTAACTTTAAACTTCAAATTTTACCCTTAATAACATAATTTGCTGTCGGACAAATATCTATACCATGTTTTAAACCATAAATTTCAAAAAAAATACAATCTTTCTTAAACTACGTGTCAAATAAAAAAACATTCACATGACATGAGCACTGATTGAGTATAATTCACAATTAAAAACCAAAACATTTTACTCCAACAAAACACAGCAACCGCATTAAACCAAAAGAAGCAAAGGGTATTCAAGAATCACCTTAGACTGACAGTGAACTCGACCAAGTTTTCGACTTTTCGAAACAAGAATTGTTACCAATTGCTGCTGAGACCAAAACTGGCTAACCCCATGTCTTCCCCTACATGGGGTAGCAAAAAGATTGGATTTCAAACTCATAGTAGTAGTAATCATCACTGCTAATCTAAAATTTTCTTTGAAAAAGATAAATCTTTAAGAGTATTAATGATGAGAAGAAAGAGTCAAGTAGTATAAATTAGGTAAGAAAAAGAGCAGCATTGAAATATACGGAGAAAAAGAATCTATTGGCCGAATTAACTGCTGAAGGACATTTAAAGAATTTTAATTTACAAGTGTTGACAAAAAAAACTCCATAAAAATGGAAGGATTGAGACATTTTTAAGAATTTTATTTACGAGCTAATCGTCAAAAATATATTCAAACTATTTAATGTTTGAGTCGGTGATATTTCACGTAGAAAAAGTGAACAATTAATAAAGTATATGTAATTAGACGAATAATTCAATTATATTTACTAATTTTCTCTATAGCTTGAAATAATTACATATTATCTCACAAATTAATAATTTTATATTAAATTTCAAATCAAATATGCTAAAATATGAAAATAGGCGAGCGAAATTTCTATATACATACGAATCACATTAGATACATATATTAAGACATCAGATACACGAAGAGTGGCGATAATCAGATACACATGAATACATTTAAATACATTGTATCTAAAACATATTTGAATGTGTCAGATACTTATATTCAAAGTCTAAAATTTAATAAGATATATAATATTACAAACTAATATGAATCTAAATAATTAACTTCTAAAAACTAAGCTAATATAATTTTTATAAATAAAGTAATTAATAACTATAATTCGAATAATAAAATTTCCGTCTAATAATTTAGATATGGAACTCGAAAAAAACGGAACTTTATCAGTGGTGACAAAGAGTGTGTGTTGTGTTTAATACTAGCACTACTTTATTAGTGTGTTAGCTGACAAGTGACACCAACAACCAACCTATACACACTTTTTTGGTTAAAAATTAAAAAGAACATGTTCCTACCTGTCCCATTTATGTTAGCATAATAAATGAAATTTGGGCAGTCAACTAAGTTTTAATTATTATTTCCATCATTTTATTCGATAATATTTATTATAGTATTTAAGAATTTTAAAAAAAAAAAAATTAAAACATTTTTAGATGTTTTATGATGATAAATCATCTAATTAAGCGTAAAAGAAGAATTTAAAATTAAATTATAATACAATGATAGTATTATTTTTAATACAGACTAAAAAGAATACTGTCACGTAATAAGAGATAAAAATAATATAATTTTTTTATGTATCTTTTAAATATTAAAGGTTGTTAACTATTGTAATTTCTACCTACATAGCTTGACGGAACAAATTTTGTTGTTTTGCTATTATATTGATGCATAAGTTATATACAAATTATTTATTCAATGATTACATTATATATGATTTAAATTACTATCAAATATGACTATTAGAGCAATAGTTTATATTTAATCAAAGCTATAAGGTAATACCTACTCTTTATCTAAAAACTTATGTAAACATCTCAAATTTTATTTTTTTTAAAAAAAATACTTAAATTTTCATAAGCTTTGGCCAAACATTATAAGTATCCAATGCTAGAAGAATATATCTTAATAGAAATGTGTGCCAAATTTTGTACATATTCCTACTGCCAATAGAGGATAGAGTGAATGTTTGTTATTTGTTTAGAATTATTTAATAGAAAAATAGGGGCATGCATGTGGTGGGTGCATTTTTTAAAAAATTATAAATTAATACTTAATTATGGAAATTTCAAATTCAACATGAAGGCAAATTCAAAATTTTGAAACTCAATTTTATCTTCCAACTCCAAGTTAGAAAAGTTCTTCAAACATGAGAAAAATATTGTTTGGCATATATGGAAGTTTAGAAATTTTTAGAGTTTTAATAGTGAATTAACCGATCATTTGGATATATATAGTAATAAAAGCATTATGTCAGTATAATAAATGTCTTAAATTTGCAAGTTCTTCGTATGATAATTTCTAAGAGGATTATGAAAATCAACTAAGAATACCCAAAGGAAATCTATTTATTTATTGATGTAGAGTTACAAGTTGAATCGAAGTAGGCAAGCATAATTTGGTTGATATGAATAACAAAAAAATGTAAAGGCTACTTGAAGATGGATGATTGGAGGTAGTTTGTAAAGATATTTGAAGAGAAAATTTATTTAATAAATGACATATTTAAGAGTGTATATTACTAGGGAAAATTACGCGGTTAAGCAAATTTATACTATTTAATTACTCATCATAGCTATAGTTTGCTATAATTACCATTCGCGACTAACATTATACATAAATTACGTGGGCTGATTTCGAGTTTGTATAATTAGTCACGTTTATATATGTATACAAATACATATGTATAATATACAACCATTTAACTTATATACATATACAACTCACCTCACTCCCACTCTCTGCCCTCTCTCGTTCGCCTCTCTCCTCCATCTCTCAATCTCGCTCGCGTATCCTCCCTCTCCCAATCTCACTCGCCTCTCTCCTTCCTCTCCCAATCTCGCTTGTCATATATACAAATGCATATGTATAATATACAATTATATATATATATACAATTCACCTCTCTCCCACTCTCTGTCATCTCTCAATCGTCTCTCTCTTCCCTATATCAATATTGATCGCCTCTCTCCTCCCTCTTCCAGTCGCGCTTACCTCTCTCCTCCCTTTCTCAATCTCACTTGCTATATATACAAATACATATGTATAATATACAATTATCTAACCGATATACACATACAATTCACCTTTCTCCCATTCTTTGCCCCCTCTCTCTCTCTCTCTCCTCTCTCCCAACCTCACTCGCCTCTCTCCTCCATATAACATGTAGCTATGAATTGTAACGTAATTAAGCTATTTTTAAGTGGCTATATGTGAAAGTTTCTATCGGGCTTTGTCCCAGTAAATCCAAAACAATATGTGCTCTGGGCTAAATAACTTCCCCTTTTTACCAATTTGGGGGGTAAAGGATTGCACATATAGCCAATTTTTAGGACATCATTTAAGATAGAACCGAAGTTCTTAAATTCTTACAAGTTTAGCCACTTTAAAATAATTTCAAACACACAAATCTAAATTTTTTTAAACTTCAATCATATGCATCTAAAGTTTTAGTTTGTCAGAGACTAACTTCATAATATTTGAAAGCAAACAAACTTCCGATATAAACAAACTCAAGTTTGGGTTATTAGAAATTACCTTGTATTGACTTAAGAAATTGTAAAAAAAAAAAATCCTAATATTTGGTTACATTGTATTGATAAAAAAAGATAAATAATTAATTTAAATTAATAAAACTTTTAATTTTTAATCATACAAGAAACAGAACTAACATGATTAATCTAACATGCTAAATAAAGAAATAATTCTTTTATAGTTTATCCCCCAACATATTTACGTGTCGTTTTTGCCGTCCAATAAATTCTTAAATATGTAGTTTAATCACCCATCATTAAATTAAAAAGAAAAACAACAATATATGATGGTATGGCTTAAATATATTTGAATCAACTTCATTTTTAACGCATTATGATGAGACAAACAAGTTTTTTTTTTACTTCTAATTAAAAAAAAATTAACGATAAATCTATCTTTTTTTATTTTAACGAATGTTATTATATCTGAATTAGTCTAATGAGTATATCAATATAAAAGAAAAAAAAAACATCCATGATTGACTTTCCCTTGGCCCTTGAATCATGGCACTTGTCTATTATAATTACTAATTTATGGCCATTATTAATTAGCAGAGACAAAGATATTAACATCTGCATTAGTATAATGATTAGTGGTTGCCAACAAATTCAAGATTAAACATCTATTTTGACCTTTGTACATGTTTTTGCATGCTAATCCTCTACGTGTCATGTCATGATTATGACATTTTATGCAAATATAAATAAATAAATTGATAGATGAATTATGGGGTACAAATGAAGTCATTTTGGGAAAAAAATATGACATTATCTTTTGGTGTTTGGTTTACCTAATATTGATAAAATCATTTCCTTAAATGAATTACTATTTAATACGCATAAATCACGGAAGTCATTTTTCATAGAACTATATCTTGATTTGTTATTTCATATTATTAGCTTTGATTATCATTTAGATTTTTTGAAAAATACTCTGAGAATTTAATCTTACGTTTATTGAAAATATGTTTTTACTCATCTATCAAGGACTCTAGAGTTAATTTTGGAGAAAGTATTTTATATAAAAAATTACTCTTGTCGTATCAACACAATCTGTAATGTGTATTATTATTTTTCTTTTCTTTAAAAAGGCTATGTGACTATCTTACAGAAATATTTGATATGCGATGGCTATTTTGAGATTCATGGTTAATTTTTTTTATTGATTTCTATTATTCATTTTAAAATTCAAACTAATTGAGATTTTACATGCATCTGTATGTATCTGAAAGAGACGAAATGACTTGTTTAAAATGAGTTGACAAAGAGGGGGTGGGCAACAAGAAGATGATAGTTCAGTTAGATGAACTTATTGTGTCATATTAATCTTTAAAATTAATTGTCATTACAAAAAATTACTACAAATTAACACCATGGCATTTCAAGAAATGTTCTTTTTTTTAATACTTAAGTTGGTTTAAACTTTAAACATTATCAATCTCTATTAAAACCAACCTACTATGATTTGGCATATGGTCCCCACTACATGTGCACCACAACTTGACATTAAAAAAAGTTTATTGCAAACAAATAAAATATTATACTTACTTATATTCTTTTTCATTCCCATGTGAAATATGACTTCACACTTATAAAACTTCTTCAATTATAATATTTGTTTTTTCTTCAAAAAACAGAATAAAAAAACCAATCAGCAAAAAGATAGGCTACTGACAGCATAGATCCAGCAAAAATCTGTTTCAACATGACAAATCTTTGTGGCTCTGAAAAATCATCTATTTACAAACTCCACAGGTTCTCTTACAGCCTGGCAATATAGACTACATATTGTAACTTTTCAAAAAATGTCGAACGGTTCGTGTCGAATTTTTAAAAAAAATAGTATATTTTTGAAGGATCTGACAATATTAAGAATGTAGAACAAATAAAATCTTGGAGAAGTACTACACAAAGTAAGAATATTCAACTTCATGTTTGGAGGGGGAACTCAAAATTTTATTTACATTAACAATGTAATATGAAAGAATTTGTTACAATTTTCTTCTGTCTTCAAAGAGGCAAAAGAAAAATGTGACATTCACCTGACTTTTTAACTGTTTATCACACACCTTACATCAAGACTATATTTTAAATTAAATATGTAATCACATAAAAAGTAAATGACATTGACCAAGAAGAAACCAATTAATCAATGAATATTGGCATACTCTATGTTGATCCATAAAGGATTAAAATCGCGCGAGGCGTGGCGTGGCATGGCATGGCTTGAACTGTTGTCAATTTTTTTGCATATCATCTGCAATCTGTTGAACTGAAAGTATCTGCGAATCCGGAAGGTTTTGAGGGTATGCTCGACTGTGAATGACTGATCGAGAAGTCATCGAACATTCTTGAAGTTCCTTCATCAGCTTGCCACCTTTGAAGGGCTTGAGGAAGGCTCATGTCAAGGTCAATAATACCATAGCCGTCATCATCTTCACTTGTTGTAGGCTTCCACTGCTCTACAAGCGGACCAAGGACGTTAACAGCATGTCCCATATCAGGCCGCTGAAAAGGTTCCCGAGCAGTGCAATGGCCAGCTAACTCGGCAACCTTGGAAATGCTCTCATATGTTTCATCATCAGGATCAAGTGTCGAGTCAATAGCCTTTCCGAGGTTTTCTTTGTTGATAAGGACTCTACGGAACCATGTAACCAAATGAGACCTCTCATCTGGCATTGTTTCATCTAAAGCTTTTCTACCAGTAATGATCTCCATCAAAACAACGCCAAAGGCGTAAACGTCTACTTTGGTTGTGACTCGTCCAGTAGCTGTAACAAAGAGGAGATGTAATAGGATAATTCAGATGCTGATCCACACGAAATGGAAACTTATCTTTTATAATAGTAGCATATAGTTCATGAGTTCGATAAAAATGACAAAGCAGCATTTACGCATGGAGATTGCCTCAGTATTAACACTATGTGCCAAATGTCTCTAAATGTAATGAAGACCAGAATGCCTAGCGATGCAGATGATCGAATAATTTTAAAATTTACTAAAATCTAAAGTTTACAGCTAGGGGCATACAAATCAGTTCTCGGTTAAAAAAGATGTAATGATACAAGGAGTGGAAATGCTTACCCGCGTATTCAGGTGCAAGATAGCCAAAAGTTCCAGCCAAACGTGTCTCCACAGAGTACTTTCCATCAGGGGCATTTCTAACCAAACCAAAATCTGCAACCTTGGCTCTCATGTCGTCTCCGAGAAGGATGTTTGACGGTTTTAAATCTCTATGAATGAAACTTTGTTGTGCCAAACTATGAAGGTATTCGACCCCTCTTGCCACATCCAATGCTATCGTTACCCTTTGCTTCCAAGTAAGAGGTTTGTAGCCTAATTCTTGCCATTCAAACAAATGCTGACTCAAAGTTCCTTGCGGCATATACTCATACACCAAAAGTCTCTCATTTCCATTAACACATGAACCAAGTAGAGCAACCAAGTGCCTATGTCTGACTTTGGTAAGGACCGCAATTTCTGCTTGGAACTCGTTCATTCCTTTGGTACCCATTGCCCCAGATTCCATCCTCTTCACCGCGATTTTAGTCCCATCATGTAGTTCACCCTTATAAACAACTCCAAACCCTCCTCTCCCCAAGATATTTTCTTCACTGAAGTTGTTCGTCACTTGTCGAAGGACCTGGATAGAAATGGCAACATTTCCATTTTCAAAAACTGGTATCTCACTATGATCACCGCTGCTCTGACTTTGTAACTCACTGGTGCCACCAGTATATCTATTCGAACCACCCACGACACTTGGGAGACTAGGCTTAACCATTTCATTGCTTTTCTCCGGAGTCTCAACCCTTCCAAATCTCTTATGGCGTCTCTTCATGTAACATTTGTAAGACACAAACAACACTACTAAAACGAAAAGAACAACAGCTATAACAACACCAACAATCATTCCAACTGAAGGCCCTTTTGAACCACCAGATGAACTTCCACCTTGACCACTGGAATTCGATCCAGAACCATCCAAACCATTTCCCCCACCATCATCCCCAGTAGTAATATTCGTCCCAAGAAACAAGTTACCATTATGAGTAAACTTCACCCTAGGTGGAAATAATGGTATAGGGCCAGACAAATTATTATTAGACACATCAAGAACTTGTAAATTAGGCAAAGTTGTCAACCTCTCCGGGATCGTACCAGTAAGATTATTGTCATTCAAAAACAAGCTCCTCAACGAAGTCAAATTCACAAAAGCAGGCGAAATAGTACCTGAAAACCCCCTCTTACCTAAGGTAACAACAGCTACATTCTTCCCTGTTGTATCACAACTTATAAAACTCCAACTATTACAAGCATCATTCCCTTTCCAAGACTCAGCCAAAGACAAAGGATATCCAAAACCACCAGCCACATCAAGAAGTGTAGTGACCTGTGGATCACACGGTCCCGGAGTATCCTTGCAGAAACTATTAGTAGTTCCAAGTTTAACCTCAACCCCATCTTTAAACTGAGGCATTGGACCCTGCAACCTATTGTTCTGTAAAGTAATATTCAACAATTTGGGAAGAGACATCACAGACTCAGGTACAATACCAGTAAACTGATTATCCCTTAACTGCAAATCAAATATATTCTCACATTTTGACAAATCAGGAATACTACCAGTAAAAGAATTAGCATGTAACCAAACTTGAGACAATTGTGTCATACTTCCAATCACATCAATACTACCTGATAACCCTTTAACTTGATTATTCAACCAAAGATTCATAATTTCAGAACCCCCAAAAGAAGCAGGCAAAGAACCAGTAAGATTATTATAAGACAACCTTAAATTCTGTAAATTAGGAAAAACATCAAAGAAATCAGGAATAACACCAACAATACTTGCATTACTAGCATATAAAGATCCCAAATTTGCACTTTCAGTCAAATACATGGGTATTTGCCAAGGAGAGAGTCCCCCATTTTCACTAATGCTTAAAGTTACTAAACTAGGAACCCCCAAAAGGAAATCTTGAGGAACAGAAGTGAATTGGTTATTGTCCAAGAAAAGATCAGCTAACTTTGACATGTTGGCAAATGAAGGTAAAGGGCCAGAAAGTTTGTTTTTTTGAAGTGAAAGGGTTTTAAGATTAGAAAGTTGAGTAATTTCAGAAGGTAAAGAACCAGAAACAGATTGAGAATCAAGATTAATTGAAGTTACTGTAGCTGAAGACTTGTCACAAATGACATTAGTCCAAGAACAGAAAGGTTTAGAAGTTGACCATCCAGAAGGAGTTGGAGAAAGAGCTGCAAGAAGCTTGGACATAACATCAGCATCATCTGAGAAGGTGAAAGAAAGGGAAGTGAAGAAAAGGAGAAGGTGGAGAAGGAGATAGTGGTGGTGGTGGAAAGCCATTGATTGTGAGTGGTGTGGGGGTGGAGATGTTAGGGTGGTGGGTGCATAAATAAGGAAAAATGGAGATGTGGGGTGGGGGGTGGGGGGGGAAGGTTTCAACTTTCAAGTTTGTTCTTGAATTATGTATTTTGGTTTGCTAGACAAAGAATGGAGATGTGGGAGTTATGTTGGAAAAGGAACATGAAAAGGGGTAGTGAAGGTAAAAAAAGACATTTAGAGAGTTCGAATCTGAAATTTTTAAATAAAATAAAATATTATCTATTTTTCTATCGCAATTTTTAAAAATAATTGGTGGATTTATTTTTGCTTTAGAAAATTATTAAATAAAATAAAATATTATTTCTCTCTTTATCGCGATCCTTAAAAATGATTCGTGGGTTTGTTTTCTGTTTTAGGATTTATTTGGTCATTAAAATTCCAAATACAAGTAACATCCTAATTTTCCTTTTTCCTTCTTAATAATCAGAAAAGTTTCAACTTTATAGAAAGTTGCTTTGATCCTACTTTTTAAGAAAATTGAACTTCATAATTAAGTTAAATGCTTTAAAGGTCGTTTAACTATAAGAAATATGCACTAAAATTATGAAGTTTGGTTTGAAAAATTAACTCAATTAAAAAAAAATAACTTTTCATTAAAAGAAGCTAACATAATTTGTTCGTAACATGTAGACACAGACTTCAAGCAAATAAATATATGACATATGAATATAACTCGCTCATAAGAAGAGGTTTGTCCAAATCCATATAAAGAAACCAGATTTTTATTCCTCTATCAATGTGGAACATCTTAACAATTTGATTTCAACTTTTGCTATTTAGGGATAAAGTGCTAGTTTTTATCATTAATTTAATCGAATTAAATAATTTTTATCTATATTTTGTGTTTGTACTAACAAATTATTAACTTTCAAGAACTAATAAAATTATCACGCTCTAAATCAACAAAACTCAAAGTTATGTCTCTTTCACCTTCTAAGTTTACCTACTATACTAGCATGACATACATATCATTTCAAAATGAAAATGAACCAGCTTCAATACAACTTCATTTATTATTGTTACATTTTATTAAAAGAAAATATGAGTGCAAACACAACATGTCACACCCCCTATCCATCCACCCCAAACACACATATTGTTTGCTTAAAACGTAAACTTGATGAATAGTTCGATTATGCACATGATGTATTCAAACTATATAATATAATATATTAGCATATTTATATACTTACTTCATGTCCAATAATATCGTCCTTTAGTCGATTGATTAGTGATGAAGCTGGAGCGATCAAACACTCATTTATCATCCATTCAAAAGTCTCCTTAGATATAAATTCGTCCGAAACAATCAAACAAGTAATCAAAATCATTTGATTGGATACCGTTATAGTAGCGTTTCTCTTATATTCCTCACATTTTGGAATAATGTCATTTTTCAACCATTCTGCTTCCTTAAGGTAGCTTTTGATCCACTTATTCGTCTAAAATAAATAAATTTATATATCAAAAGAGTTTTTATTGTAAAATAAATAATATTGATTTATGATTTAACTTATATATATAGCAAACTTAGCTTAATTACCTCAATTTTTGCATAGTAGACATAGTGTGCTTTACCATCTTTGATCAATTCTTCTTCCATTTCATCAAAATAATCTAAAAATACTTGATAAAGCGGTCTCATATAGGGCGATATCGAATCCATAGCACTAATTTCACATCTGTACATACATAAATAACACATATATTTCTTACTCAACGTACTCACGTTGCACATTTAATTAATAATTTATAAATTTATGTAAGTTTTACCTTTCGACCGCATTAGTGTAGGGCACAAGTTCATCATAAGTGGCATAAGCATCATATAGATCATCAGTAATTGTAATGATAACGATTAATTTTGTTAACGTTCTTCTTGCACGTTTATATTGTGGCCCAAAATACACCCCTGTTGCCCAAAAATAACATTCCACTAGTTTGTCTCTTGCATATGGATATTTGTTTGAATGATCTAGATCTTTCCACCACCTATATATGTAAACGATAATATATTAAACGACATAGATATATACCATATATATTCATGTGATTAATTAAAGTGGATAGATGTATACATATATACCTTGTAAGTTCACTAAGCTCTCTTTGGTGCATCCTTTGCAAAATGTGGAAATCCAATTTTGCAAATTTCAAAAGTAAATCATCATGTGATTCAATGTTTTCGTAAATACGTATGTATTTACGAGCTAGCACTCTTGGTACATTTGTATGAATGGGCTGGAACAAGGCTTCACTAACTTGGGCCTTGAGTGAATTGTCCAATTTAGGGCTCATGGACTTGAGATGAGTAATGGTAAAAGATAGAGCTTCTTCAAGAATTTCTTCACCGTGTACTCTTAGATGTGCTGCTTCATATAGATTTAATAAGCCTTGAACATCTTTAGTAAGAGTCTCCTTGAATTTTCCATCGTCGTTTGTGAACTTTTTGAACACATCTGATCAATTGTTGGTCATAGTTAGATATTAAACTAGTTAAGAAGACGTATAGAATCTTATCCGTTTAATTCTTGATGATCAAATATTATATTGTCATTTTTTAGTGAAATTTTTATATTCGTAAAGATTAAATTCTGAATTTACTTGGTCAGTATTTTACTTTTGACTAGAAAGGGCTTAGAGAATAGATACGATACCAGAAGACATGTAATGCCTTTGTCCTCTCACTAGACGAAAACGAAGAGCAACAATGTAAAAATCGTTATCATCTTCATTTTTATTCTGCTCAGACTCATCAAAAATATTCTGAATAGATATTTTGATCTCATTATCGAAATGATATGCCACTCCCAATCGTTGAATTGTGTCAATCAAGACAAGTTTTCGTGTACTTTTATCAGAAGTTTCCACTAACATTTGCCTTACTTTTTCTTTCAACTCTTCAAGTTCAAGTTTTTCTTGGCTACTAATTTCCTGCACCAACTGTTAAATGTTATTAGTGTTCCACCACTTTTATATAAAATAACATCAAATAGCAAAATTAAGTAATAATAGTAATACAGTCAATGTAATTTTATAGGTGAGATTTGTGAAGGATATATAAAAACACTTTATCCCTATTCAGTAAAGATAAATAGATTATTTATAAAAATCCCTCGACACAAAAAAAAGGACTTGAAAAATATATATACAAAAGTAAAAGGATATAACGAAAAATAGAAAACAAATGAAAGGTAACAAAAATTTAGGATCAAAAACTATAAAAATAATGTTAGCTAGCTTCTATGATTGCTAATATAAATAACGAACAAAAATATACGATACATCGATCAAGCCTATCTCACAAAAAAACGAGACATACTGTGAGTTGAGGAGTGTATGAGAGGAAATAGTTTTTCCAAACACTTGAGTGATAATTTGCCAATGGACGTGTAATAGTAGTATCAATCATTGCTAATTGATTCATACTTTTTTCTTCTTATCTCTCTCTAATGTGAGATTTGTTGCCATATTTGGTGAGACATTTTATAGGACAACAAAGTGTCAAGTGATAATAGTTATCCAAATGACTTTGTTTGCAACAAATTTTAAACATATGGAAAATAAATAAACCATACAAATAAAATATGAAGAAACATAATTTTATTGATTAAGATAGCGGGTACAATTCTGTTGATCCCTTGATTCTACTCTCCTAGGATTTATCCATGATTCGAGGGCCGTTAGTGGCGTATTTCTCGAACTAGGATGATTTAGATTTGACCTCTCCATATGAATAATCCATCAATTTGTGGAGTATTCGAGATCTTGATCTCTTTATGGATTTTTCGAGATGCCTTTTAAGGGAATTTAGTACCCTTTATATAGGCATAAACTAGGGTTTAGGGTTGAGTAGCATCCAAGAATCCTAATCTGAATTGAACACAATTTGTAGAGTCCCAACTCGAATTAAACGCATCTTCTAGTTCCACAAAATTTCAATGTCTACAGACTTACCAAATTCATTATTTTTTCGATTTTAAATTATATCTCGTGATTTTAAAAGTTCTGAGCACTCTTTCTGTTCCTTTTAATTTAATTTACTTGTATTAATAACTAAGTAAGTTTATAATTTTATTTTTATATGATTTTTTTTTTGAAGTTAGCTTTTCGATAAAATAGATATACTAGATTTTAAAAATTGAAATGTATTTAAATAACTATTTAAATTTTTGAGTTTATTTTTGGAGTCAATTTTTTTTTCACTATAAATTGATCCAAAATTTGAAAAAAATAAAATTTTCTCACCTCAATATTTGTATATATTTTGTGTAAAAATGATTTTTTATAAACTCTTAAAGTAAACACTGACAATATTATAAAATATTTAAATTCCATTACTTCAAAGATCTAAATATTCCTGATAATCTTATGCTATTTACTATAATGAAATTAGACGAGAACTCTTATATTTGGATCTTTTTTTTTTCTTAAATTGGCCTTCACCTATTTTGGTTGAGTCTTCTGATTTTGACAAAAAAAAATTTAATCTTCAACTTTCAAGATTATTTTTTTTATTTTTCTCTATCTTTTATTTTTAATTTGTTTGTTGAGATTTCTTTTTCAAATCAGATTTTATAGAGTAGTGTAATGGTGAGAGTAATTAATCAATGTATGCAGTATTATAATGAACATTAATTACTTATTAATTTTTGTAGGTTGGTCGAATATCTATTTTCAAAACCAATTAACTATTAAGGTTATAATAGGAAGAATATTGTAATTTATGTATTGATTTCATGAAATGATAAATATTATGAATCAATTATCTATAGTAAGAGATAATATATAAAAGGGAAATATTCCAAAATGTCAATATTTTGACAGTTAATACGACTTATTTGTCAATACTTTTAATACTTAGTAAAAATGTCAAAAAATAAACAATTGTTAAAAGCAGAAAGGAGAAATTAAGGGGAGAGAAAAATATTAAAAAGAAATAGTTGCTTAAAAGTCTTATCAGTTATAAAAATTCAAAAACAAAGAACTAATTGACAATTTATCAAAATACACAACTTCCATCTCTTTCTTCTTCTTTCAGCGTGTTCAAAAAAACAGGCCTATCACCATTGTTCTAAAAATTCAATATTCAATTTTCTTAAAAAAAAAAAATTGAAGCAGTTTATTCTACTAAGGCATATTTTGAAGTTATGAAATTATAATTTATCTTTAAAAATGTCTGAAATTTTATGAAGTTATTTGGCTATTATGTCAAGTTTATGTATCTCCTTTTAAGAAATTTTTCAGTATTCAAAATACAATACTCATGTATTCATGATATAGGTATTCATCCATCTTACATATGTATTTTATTTTGCTTATTTTTAATACCACTTTGTATACCAAATAGTTTGTATTTAGATTTGATTTCGTATTCGTCCTAATGTATACCATAAAATTTGTATTTAGATTTGATTTCGTATTCGTCCTAAAGTATATCATAAAGTTTTGTATTAATATTTTGATTTTGTATTCCTTCTCAATTATAAATAGCCAAAATTCAATTTATTTATGTATTCATTATATGTGTTTTCATCCTAATTGCATCAGTCAAATAGTTTTGTATTTTATTTTGCTCATTATATGTTTATACCAACTAATTTATTTTTGATTTCGTATTCATACACAATTTTAAATAATCAAAATACAGATTTGTATTTAGATTATCATTACGAGAAATATGTTAGATGTACTTACTTCATGTGCAGTGATATCGTCCTTTAACCTGGTGATTTATTTGCACCTTGAATGATCAACGATTTGCAGATTTGTTTCTCGAAAATTTCATATTATTTAAAAAAGGCATAATACATATATTGAATTCTAAAGTTGGCTTCAAATTTTAATTTTGACCTACAACTTTCATAATGCATAAACAAACACTTTTAACTATCCAACTTTTAAATAAATAAACACATGAGTCCTACATAGCACAATACACGTAGGACACCACGTAGGACAAAAAATGAAATGTAGGACATGTGTGTCTATTTATTCAACTTTATACAATTTTAAGTGTCTACTTGTGCACACTCAATGTTGAAGAGCATAAATATGATTCGAGAACAAGTTAAAGGGCATATTTATGTATTACGTCTTTAAACAAAATACACAACTTAAGATATTATACATAATCTCTAAAGTTTCTTATCATTTAAAAAAATTATAATAATCCTCTCTTGGAAGTTGGATACATCTCTATTATTTGTAAGGCATCGGACAACCAAGGAGTGTATCCAAGAGCAATAAAAATCTAAAATTTTTATAATTTGAAAAATTATCATAATAAAATATAATTAGCATCGAATATATGAAATTTATGTACGTTATATATGTTACATATTTCATGATCCAAGTTTGAATCCTAAAGGGCCAAAATTTAGGGTCACATTAAGTCTAAAAAGAGGGCCAAAATTTCAGTCCAAAGTGTGTTGAATTCTCATCCAACAAGGGCTGGAAATCACAGCAAATATATATAAGCCCAAATATGAGATGAAGTCACATGGGTTTTTGGTGAAAATTTGCCAATTTTCCTCTTATTTTTGTTAGCTAATTTTATGAAGGGAGTTTGTTATTATTTTTACATGGTCAGGATGGTGTTTTTAGGTAACAAACCACGTTACTTCATTAGAATTAGTAAGGTAAGGTCTAATTTCCTTTGCTTTGCTTGTACTTATTTTGATTGATATTTTTTTATGCTTAATAAAAGACGGCTAGACACTGTCTAGTGATAAATTAAAAAGATAAACATAAAAAATGTGTAAATATTAATTGATATTAGGTACTTTCCACTCTCCCTCCTTTGTTTTTTTTTTTTTAGTTTTAAATTCAAAAACATAGAGCATAATCTATACAACTTTTTTCATGGCTATCACTGTCTAAAAGGACATAAAATGTTTTAACATATTTCTTGGTAACTTCTTCTTGTTTTATTATTCTACAAGAATTCTTATCCTATATGAATTAGTGTCTTTGAAACAATCGATGAATTAATTTTATTTTAAAATGCATTTTGTCACCACAAACGTCATCAATCCGTCACATATTTCAATAATTTTCTCTTTATTAGTTCAACCTTACGTTCTACCATAAATTAATTAATAAAATTATATCTTACACCAAAGAATCATGGAAAACTTGAAGAATGATTGTCATGTTCTTCTTGTAACATTTCCAGGCCAAGGTCATATTAATCCATCTCTTCAATTTGCCAAAAAACTAGTTAATTTAGGAATAAAAGTCACTTTTTCCACTAGCCTAACAGCTTTTAATCGTATTTATAAACTTCCAAATATTGAAGGATTAAGCTTTACTCCTTTTTCTGATGGCTATGATGGAAAATTTGAAGGATCGCTAGATCAGTTCGAGTCATTTTATTCTTCCTTAGTGAGTCATGGTTCTGAATTCATGACTCAAATCATAGAATCTAGGGCGGTTGAGGGCCGCCCTTTCAAACGTGTCATTTACACAACCCTTATGGCATGGGTTGGTATAGTGGCTAGGGGCATTAATGTCCCATCTACATTTTTTTGGATCCAACCCGCCACGGTCATGGACATTTATTATTATTGTTTCACTGACTATGCTGATTGTTTTAAGAATTGTTCTGAAGATCAAGTTGTAGATCTTCCAGGATTACCTCGACTAAGTCCTCGTGATTTTCCCTCGTTTGTGTTCACCGATGTGAATTCTAAGTATGGTTGGGGAGTTAAGTCTATCATAGACCAAATTGAGTTATTGAATAGCGAAGAAAATCCAAGGGTACTTGTGAACACTTTTGATGATTTGGAATTTGATGCTTTGAGGGCATTGAAGAATTTAACTATGGTTGGAATTGGTCCTTCAATTCCTTCGGCTTTTCTCGATGGAAATGATCCTTTAGATAAGTCATTTGGAGCTGATTTAAGCTCGAGTTCGGAAAATTACATGGATTGGTTGGATACAATGACTAAAGAATCGGTTATTTACATAGCATTTGGTAGTTACTCTGAGATATCAAGTCAATTGTTGGAGGAAATAGGTCAAGGATTGGTAAAATGTGGAAGGCCGTTTTTGTGGGTGATTAGGGAAGAAAAAGAAGGGAGTCATCCTGAGGAAAAATTGACTTGTAAAGAGGAATTAGAAAAACAAGGGAAAATCGTGCGTTGGTGCTCGCAAGTGGAAGTGTTACAACACCCGTCTTTAGGTTGTTTCTTGACTCACTGTGGATGGAATTCGACTTTGGAGAGTCTGTCTTCTGGCATGCCGATTGTGGCGTGTCCGTTGTGGACCGATCAAGGTTGCAATGCTAAGCTCGTTCAAGATGTTTGGAAGATTGGCGTAAGAGTAAATGCCAGTAAAGAAGGTGTCGTCGAAAGAGATGAGTTCAAGAAATGTATAGAGATCGTAATGGAAGACGGAGAGAAAAGGGATGAGCTTAAGATAAATGCCAAGAAATGGAAGGATTTGGCGAAGGAAGCTACAAAGGAAAATGGTTCATCAAATGTAAATCTCAAAGCTTATGTTAATGAGATTTTACTCAGTCAGTAAAGATAGTTCGATGCACAAAGTGCAAAACATACCCGTTCATGCAAAATCTGAATCACTATAAAATAATTAAAATAAATTAATTATCATTCTTGCAATACCTTAGCCTGTATATGTTGCACGTATTAAGTACGCATAATTATTTAAACAATTGAGCAAATTAAAGATTAATTATGCATCATATTTTGGTTGATGACATTAGTTAAGTTTTAATTTTTGTTTGTATTTGAATTGTTAGTACTTTGAGACTGATGGGAAACGTGATAGAGTCCGTAGAAATGTGTGAGTTTTTTTAAAAATAAATAAAATAAAATGTGTTAGGTAAAATGCCAGATTCAAGTAATTTTTTATCAAAATAAATAAATAAAATAAAAAGTAAAGGCTTAGAATTGTCCTCAAAGAAGATATAAATTGTTTGGATGGTATTATGAAATTTCTAATCACTAATAAAACAAAAAAAATTGAAAACTCCTAAAAAAATATTAAAATTTTTGCGATCTCAACCATATAAAATCGAATGATAATAAAGTTTTAATTATGACACTCCTGCAAAATTTGTCCACGCCACTTGGGAAATTTTTGCACAAACAATTAAGGGAGCTAATAATAGACACTTATACCTGAAATTCTTATCCTACAAAATTTGATGGGGCTACAATATTATGAAAAAAAATATGTAAATTGAATTAGTACAATATGTATGTTGTCATCTCAAATGTCATCAATTGCTATGTCCAAATATTTTTTTTTCCTTGTATATAAACTCCAAAAACATACACATACCAAATGCAAAACACTTCATTAGCATCCATAGAAAAGTTCTCTCTTTTCCCTACCAAGAAAATGGAAAATATGAGGAATGACAAATCTCATGTTCTTATTGTAATATTTCCAGGTCAAGGTCATATAAATCCATCTCTTCAATTATCTAAACGATTGATCGATTTAGGTATTAAAGTTACTCTATCTACAAGTTTATCAGCTTTCAATAAAATAAAAATACTTCCAAATATTGAAGGATTAAGTTTTGCTCCTTTCTCTGATGGCTATGATGGCAATTTCAAAGGTTCATTTAATGAGTTCCATTTATATTATTCTTCTATAAAGTCTCATGGGTCAGAATTTATTTTCAATTTAATTAAATCAAATGCAAAAAATTGTACTCCTTTTACACATATTATCTACACTGTTATTATGGAATGGACTGGTTTGGTAGCAAAAGAATTAAATACTCCATCTACATTATTTTGGATCCAACCAGCCACAGTTTTTGATATTTATTATTATAGATATACTGATTATTCTGATTATTTCAAGAACTGTGATTCTAATGATAAAATAATAGAGTTACCAGGATTGCCTCCACTTAGTCCAATTGATTTTCCTTCTTTTGTATTTGATAATGTGGAGTGTAACAATTGGGCAGCTGAGTCTATTAAAACACAAATTGATTTATTAAATAGTGAAGAAAATCCAAAAATTCTTGTGAATACTTTTGATGATTTAGAATTGGATGCTTTGAGGATTTTGAACAATGTGACTATGATTGGAATTGGGCCTTCAATTCCATCAATTTTTCTTGATGATAATTCTTTTCGAGCTGATATGATTGAAATTAGTTCAAACAATTATATGAATTGGTTGGATTTAATGACAAAAGGATCAGTTATTTATGTGGCATTTGGTAGTTACACTGAGACATCAAGTCAATTGATGGAGGAGATTGGTCAAGGATTGTTGAAATGTGGAAGGCCATTTTTGTGGGTGATTAGGGAAGGACAAAATGGGAAAAATTTAACTTGCAAAGATGAACTAGAAAAGAAGGGAAAGTTAGTGAATTGGTGCTCACAAGCGGAAGTTTTGAAACATCCTTCTGTTGGTTGTTTTCTGACTCATTGTGGGTGGAATTCCACCCTAGAAAGCATAGCTTCTGGAGTTCCCGTTGTGGCATGTCCAATTTGGAACGATCAACTTTGTAACGCGAAGCTTGTTCAAGATGTTTGGAAGAATGGCGTCAGAGTAAATATTGGTAATAAAGGTATTGCCGAAAGAGATGAGTTTGAGAGGTGTATAGAGATCGTGATGGGAAACAGCGAAGAAGGGGGTAAATTGAGGAATAATGTCAAGAAATGGAGCGACCTAGCTAAGGAAGCTATGAAGAAAAATGGTTCATCAGTTGTGAATCTCAAGACTTATACTAATGAATTTTTTATTTGATGGTAGTATTGGTAAAACAAATAAAATTAAGTGTTTTATTTTTCTCTTTTATATAATAGAATGGTCTATTTTTCATCTGGAGAGTGAATAATGTCCCTCGATCGATGACCTTATTATATATAATTTTTAAAAATGGTGATTTTGGAGGTAAAGATTGAGAAGTAAGGGATAACTTAATCCTCAGTTTTATTTTTGTACAAAAATATCTTTATCACTGAAAAATAATTAAAAAATATTCTAACCGTTAATTAAATTAACATAAAATTAAGAACATTTATCTATTTTTTAAAGTAGGCGGAAACTAAAAAATTTAAAATTTCAACTCCGCCCATGTAAAGAATGCGTGTTACTGTATGTGGCTGTTGTTAGTGAAACATCTGTTTGGTGTTTACTGAGCTAGCAAACAAAGAATTTACCATGGTTTAATACAGTAATTTTTATTCATATATATGGTCACACCTACTCTTTGTCGCTTTAGCAGATTTTTCAATGCCAAAAGTAATAGAAATTGACTTGAGCGACTTATTGAAACCGTCTCTAAATTATGTGTGAATTATTAGTTTTTATTTTCGAATTATTGATAGTATAAAAAATATTTCTTTACTTGACTAACTGAATTCAAATATGTCCCCAATTTTGTCACATGAGTGAAATATGTTCCTAAATTTTTGCCAAATGTATGGATGTTTTCAATACTTCTCTCGGCTTTTTATCAAGAGACATGCTCCTAAAAGAATTTGAGACCTCTTACTATGTCATGTGGTAGATCAGGTAATCCGTTGTGTATCTAAGTTTAGTTAATCAAATAGATAAGTGTCTTTAAGGCTGTTAATAATTTATGAACAAACCTAATAATTTACTTCAAATTTAAGGTGTTTTTAGTACTTCTCTCAATTAACTTTATACTCATTTGTTTGATATGATAGAAAAAATTGCTGAGCAAAAATATAATTTTTAAAAAAAATATATTTTAATTAATAATAACAATAGCCGATCGAAAACTATTTCGACCTAATTATTCTTTAGCATTAAATATAAATGAGAACTGAATAACATTGAAGTAAATACTAAATAGTATGAAGTTAATACTATTCTCATTAACTTTTATAAGTTTCGTTGTTTCATTTTTTAACTTCTAATATGATAAGGAAAGTATATCAATCGTACACTTCCTTTCACAAGCTGGTTGAATATATACGGTATATAACAATTTTTTAATAATAAGTGATCGTGAAATTCGAATAATACATAATTATTCTTATATTATATATTGAACTAGTCATTTCATTAAAGGACTTAACTACATATCGTATATATGCTATTAAAAAAAAATTTTAATTGAATTATATTTTCAAATAATATTATGTTTAAGTGTTTGATATATTTATTATTTTGGTAACAATTCAATTCATAGTCATCACTTTTTGAATATGCTCAGAATAAATCTTGCTCTAATATAATATAATAATACATATATTATTTATAAAAAAATAAAAATTGCACTAAATACATCGTATAACTACTTTGATCGAGAAACACATGCAGATGATATCGAACTACCACCTCCTTTATCACGATGAATATATTAACTTTACACGGCACTACGTACGTACCTTTTACAACTGTGACAAATTCACAAGTTGCATAATTAAATTATTTTTCTTTATTAAAATATTCTTAAACATACTTTAAAAATCAATAATTACAAAAATCATTAGCTTTAGTTTCAAATTATGCCACAGTTCAAATTTTAAAAGCTAAAATTGTTTAATTTTCAGTCGTAATGAAAATTTTAAATTTTTTTTTAAAAAAATTAAAAATTTAAAATTTTATTTAAATTTTAAATTCAATAAATATCACATCAATTAAGACTAAAGAAGTAATCACTAAAAGTTTGAAAATTTGACTAATGAAGTAATTACACGGAAGCTGAAAATTCTGTTGAATATTACCACATCATCTTGTCAAGCTCGAAGAGCAACTTTGTGATTAGTGATATTATAAAGGGTAACTTTCACATATAATAAATAAAAAATTTATATCTGTATGCGATAGCAAAGTTTACATAATTACGCTTTATAACAAACATAAAAACTATATAATTTGCTATACATATACAGTTGAAGCAAATTGTATAAAACGAAGTGTATAAAACAAGAAAGAGAAAGACACTTGGGCAGAGAACTGTATAAAAATAAAATGTATAAAATGAATTGTATTATTATAAGTGTATAGAACGATTATATACAATTTGAATTTGTATAAAATGAGAAAAAGAAAAAGACAAAAGAGACTTGACAAGGAATATACAATTGAATCGAATTGTATAAAACGAGAAAGAGAGAAATTAGATACAATTTGAAAATTGTATAAAACGAGAAAGAGAGAAAGACAAAAGAAACTGGGCAGTGGAGTATTTTTATTATATAATTATAAGTGTATAGGACGAAAATATATGTAATTGCATGTGTATATACAATTTTTTCACGCTTTATACAAACAGAAATGCAATTTATACATTTCGCTTTTGTTTGTATAAGTGAGAAAGGCGAGGATGGAAAGCGAGATTTGGGAGAGTGGCAAGCGAAATCTGGAAGAGGGGAGAGTAGGGAACAAAAATATATGTATTTATACAATTTTCTCTGCTTTATACAATTAGAAACAATTTTTATACACTTGTGTTTTGTGTTTGTATAAAAAGTGAAGAAGGAGCGAGATATTTTGGAGAGAGGCGCCTGACAATTTTTTGCAAACTTTTGCTATGGAGCACAATTAAATCAAACTCTAGCTACTCCATTTATTTTAGGTTATTAGTTTGCTATTATATACAATTTTTCCTATAAACTATAAGATAATATATTTATTTTTTGATTTAAAAAAAATAAAATGACAGCTATTTACGTTACCAAGAAAAGAACAAATTGGCTTTAGTCAGCACAGACGTCGTTAATCTAATTATTAAATACAAAAATAAAACAACATACTCCAATCAAGTAGTACTATACATACATTATTATTTATTGGCCCATGCAATTTGCAAACGTAAATTATATAACAAAAATAAGTAAATAAAATTCTCATAAAAATAGATTTAGAAATTAAATTTTTGATTGATAATATTAATATATTTAATAAAATTCTTAATAAGATAAATATTAATACAGAAAATCGATTTGAATAATGCTATTTAAGTCATAATGGCAAGATTGAAGTAAAAAAAAATGAAATTGTATTTATTTTATTTAGTTTTTAAATTTTGTTCTTTATTTAGCTCAAAATATATCCAAATAAAATTAAAATCTACAATGTCAATATATATATATATATATCCATGGCATTTAATGCCATAAAATTTCTCTTAAAAGAAAAAGAACAACATTCCATGTGATAATTAAATTATTCCGTATATCATGTGATAATTAAATTATTTATGACGAATTTAAAATTTAAATTTGATAAACTTAAAATTGACTTATTATACTTTTAAAGTTATAAATCCATAATAACTTGTATATTTATTACAAATTTAAATAATATTTTATATATAAACTAATTTTTTATATTAAAAATATTAGATTCAGATCAACTCAATACGACAAATTAATTTAGCCCGTGATAGATGCATCAAATTCCATTGCTAACTTCAATCTTTACATTGGATCTGGCTGTCCTAGGTTAGGCAGTAGCGTAGCTAGCCAGAAGTTTTTATTTTTATAATTAAAATTGAATAAAACAAAAAAAAACAACAAAAACATATCCAAGACAACTCATGCATGACAAATTCTGAAAATTGGGCTAACTGGCTACTGCATGAAAGGTATAGATCACTAACAAATATACAATACTAGTGGCTAGTGGCGGAGCTAAAATTTTATCTAAGGGGTGTTAAAATTTAAATTTAAAGAAATAAAATTATATAAAAGTCAAAGAGTGTCAATATGTAATATATAAGTACATAAAAAATATTTTTATTATAGCTACATAATGTAATTTTCCGACGAAGGGGTATCGGTCAAGACCCCTTCATTACATGTGGCTCCGCCACTGCTAGTGGCCAAGCCACGGTGATTGTGATGGAGTGGTGAGATTACCTGTCTTTAGTTAGAGATTTTGATTTGACGGTTTTTAATTTTAAATATTGAGAAAATTTTGTTAGAAGTATCACTCTCAATTCCTAAATGAGCTTCGCATTGTACAATCCAAATTTAAGAGAAGCTCCGGCAATGAGAAACCAAACACAATACATATAATAGTAGAATTTATTTATTTTCTTGCAAACCAATTGTTTGTCCTTTTTTTACTCCGTTTCATAAAAATGTTTTTCCTTTTTGGTAATTATTTAATTTTCAATTTTCCACTTGATTTATATAAGATAAGAAAAGTAAAGAGCAGCACTGGGGCCAGCCACAAAGGAATAGGTTTGAATGTTGATATATACCGTCTTTCAGCTGACCTTTCCAAACCATGCTTCGCAATCAAGCTAGAAAAAGACTAAGCAAGTGCTGTCCTAGTACATATATTTAATTTAAGATTTTAAAACTTAAAAATCTTATTTTCTTTTGTAAATTACGTATCAAATTAAAATCAGTTAAATAAAGAAAAACAAAATATTTGTTTTGCAAGTAAGATATAGAAATAGTCACTCTCTGCTGTCCATCTGATGTTGTCTTTTTTTATAGTATTGATTAAATAAATTTAAAAAACAAACAAAAAAGAAGTACCAGCAAAATTTGTCTTATCATCAATTTCGTCACCTCAAACGTCATATGGCATCTATGCGTTTAAATTTGGTCCTCAAATATGTTACTCAAACGCAGAAATGGACATGATACGATAGATATTGAAATTTTCGATATAGTAACATGCTCACCCCTAAAAAATCCTTATATAAATCCCTCTAACTATCATCATATATACCACACAATAATTAAGTCTTACAAGTCAAAGCTTTCTCTCACATAATACTAATTGACCTCGAACTCTGAACTTAGGTTCTATTTTTAAGTTTGTGAGTGTAAAAATGGTGCAACCCCATGTCCTATTGGTGACATTTCCTGCACAAGGTCATATCAATCCATCCCTTCAATTTGCCAAGAGGCTAATCGAAATGGGCATTGAGGTGACATTCACCACTAGTGTTTTCGCCCACCGTCGTATGGCGAAAACCGCGGCTTCCACGGCACCCAAGGGCTTAAACTTGGCGGCCTTCTCTGACGGATTTGATGATGGTTTCAAGTCTAACAAGGATGATTCTAAACGTTACATGTCAGAGATAAGAAGTCGTGGGTCCCAAACATTGAGGGATATCATTCTGAAGAGTTCAGACGAGGGACGTCCTGTCACATCCCTCGTCTACACTCTTCTGCTACCTTGGGCAGCTGAGGTAGCGCGTGAACTCCATATCCCATCCGCGTTACTATGGATCCAACCAGCAACTGTGCTGGATATATACTACTATTACTTCAATGGCTATGAGGATGAAATGAAGTGTAGTAGCTCAAATGATCCAAATTGGAGTATCCAATTACCAAGGCTTCCATTACTAAAAAGCCAAGATCTTCCATCTTTTTTAGTTTCATCTAGCTCAAAAGATGATAAGTATAGTTTTGCTCTACCAACATTTAAAGAGCAACTAGACACATTAGATGGTGAAGAAAATCCAAAGGTACTTGTGAATACATTTGATGCATTAGAGCTAGAGCCACTCAAAGCTATTGAAAAATACAATTTAATTGGAATTGGACCATTGATTCCTTCATCATTCTTGGGTGGAAAAGATTCATTGGAATCTTCATTTGGTGGTGATCTTTTTCAAAAGTCAAATGATGACTACATGGAATGGTTAAACACAAAGCCTAAATCATCAATTGTTTATATCTCATTTGGGAGTCTATTGAATTTATCAAGAAACCAAAAGGAGGAGATTGCAAAAGGGTTGATAGAGATTCAAAGGCCATTCTTATGGGTAATAAGAGATCAAGAAGAAGAAAAAGAAGAAGAGAAATTAAGTTGCATGATGGAATTAGAGAAGCAAGGGAAAATAGTACCATGGTGTTCACAACTTGAAGTCTTGACACATCCATCTTTAGGATGTTTTGTCTCGCACTGTGGATGGAATTCGACTCTGGAAAGCCTATCGTCAGGTGTACCTGTGGTGGCATTTCCTCATTGGACAGATCAAGGGACTAATGCAAAGTTGATTGAAGATGTTTGGAAGACAGGTGTCAGGATGAGAGTGAATGAAGATGGTGTGGTTGAGAGTGATGAGATAAAAAGGTGCATAGAAATTGTAATGGATGGTGGAGAAAAAGGAGAAGAAATGAGAAAAAATGCACAAAAATGGAAAGAATTGGCAAGAGAAGCTGTGAAAGAAGGTGGATCTTCAGAAGTGAATCTAAAAGCTTTTGTTCAACAAGTTGGCAAAAGTTGAAAAATTAAATTTGTTCACGAGAAATTGTTTTCCTAATTGTAATTTTCTTTTCTTTTCTTCACAATAAAATTTAAAGTTATATACCTTGATCGCATAAAAGGATTATTATAATTTACTTTTCATAATAAGTAAACTTACTTAACCTAGAAAATATGGCATACCACCAATCGCATACACCCTAAATTCAAAATTTTCAATGCATAATGAATTTACGTGAAGAAAATATTAATATTTTAAATGACACTGAATATATTAATATTTTTATTATTATAATTTAATGTACAGCACATGTTTATTATTTAATAAAACTGAAATAATATAAATAGTGTATGTACTTTAATTAATTGAAGGCACATTTCTTTTATTGAAATATCAATACAATAGTACTTTTGTTCAATTTCATGTAATTTAAGGAATGTTTAATTGTATTCCATTTTATTAATCAATAAATATTTTATTTTCTTACATAAAAACATGACGTTTGAGCTGACGAATTGCACTCAATTACATGGTAACTAACACTAAATTATTGAATCATACAAATCTATTCTTACATCATGTACTAGTAACAACTATGGAGAAGTTAGATGAATATTTTTTAAAAATATTAAAATAGAGAATATAAAATTGTCACGTTAAAATATGAAACTTGCTAATTATAAAAAGGAATATTTTATAAAGATAAATTAAAAAAAGTACGATACTTAAATTAAAACGAAGAGAGTAATAAAATAGGACTGAAAATTCAGTCCAAAATATTACATAAATAAAGCAGCGCCTTTTGGAATCTCTTTGGAGCCAAAAGAGTACAAATTCCCGCAATTATTTCCCGCCATATAATCTAAAAGAAACTTCAATTTCCCCGCCATATTATCTCTATTTTTCTCTTCCATTTTTCCAATCTCTCAAAACCCTAATCCTTTATCTGAATCCTTAGCAATCCTCCGGCCGATTGCCCCCCAAAAAAGAGAGTAGAAAATGCAATTGCCGGTACGCCATGGTCGGAAGAGAAAGCAAAAGGGAAGCAGAAACAGTTCTATTATGGAAGGTCAGTTTACTCGGAGCAAATCTCAGATCTATTTGCATTGTAACAGGTCGGGTCGATTTCGGGCGGATTCGACCCGATTCAAGCGCTCTGAGCATCAGCTCCGGCAACTAGATCCACCTGTGAAGAAACTCAAAAGAGTGCTTGTACAGGATACAGAAGTTTCTTCGGATCTCTGTGAAATGTCAAGGACACCTATTAAGGATCTTCGTGCTCGGAGGGTGTTCTCTCCAGCTGCTACTGTTGTTATAGAGAATGATGAGGGTTTGAAGAAAAGTGAATCCATGGTGATCGAGGAGAAAAATGGAGTTGGGTTTGAGCTAAATGGTGATAAAGTTGATGAATGTGGGGTAAAAAAGTGTGATGAAACTGTAGGAACTGAGAGTAATGGAAATATGGGTGTTACTGGTCAAAATTCGATTGAGCTTTCTAGCGGAAAAGTGTCCATTCCGAAGACTAATTCAGTAAGATATCTGATTCCTTCGAGCTTAAATTGTTATCGTTGTGTCAAAGTTTGCTAGCTTAAATATTTATGCATTTTGAACTAGTAGAACTAGTGATAATTTGATTAGTGCCTACTAGAATATTGATGGTCCTTGTTAGCATAATTTATCAGGTGCTTGGCATATCTATGAATTATTTGGTTAATCAATTAGATTATGGAACTTTTTGTGTTAACTGTTTTCCATAACACTTGAGTTCTAATCTGCTTAGGATAGCATATTTGTGTAAAAAGGGTAGTCTAGTGCTCAAAACATCTCGTGTTAGCAGAATCTGTGAACAAAAGTCACCTTAAGGGATTATGATGCATCTTTGTGTCTTCTGTAAATAAAAGTGTCCGTCATAACAATTCATTAACTGTTTCTATTGTATGGGGGAAAGTTTTTGTTTGGTTGGTAAATCAGATTGAGGAAGTTTTCAATCGTTTTTTATTTATTTCTAGGTTGTGAGTTCGAGTTTGCGTAGGAAGGTGTTCATAGCTCCAAGCTCATATAGCTACAGAAGATTGCTGCCATATTTGATGGATGCTTTGAGAGACTATTCTGGTATATTTCAAAATTTTGTTTTTTTTGAATCAAAATGATGATTATGAGGATTGAATTTTTCAATGTTTTGAAGTTCTTAGAGTAACTGGAGTTAAAAGCAATTCTCTTTTACATAGATGTTTCAGAAATTGAGACACGTGATACATCATCCAAGCTCAACAATCCAACTTCGAGTTATCTGAAACCTCATTTACGATCAGTGGCTAGTAATGGTTCTTCTGTAGACAAACTTGTTGGTGCTAATTCTGACGTCAGTAAGACACCAGGGAGTGTTGAAGGTCAGAAGATTGAGGTCAATGTATCATGCAACGTGCAAGATCTCAATGATGTCCCTGCTGTTTTGTCCCAGACTGGGGTAGAGCCTCGAGTGTCTTTCAATCCGGAAGGACTTGATCCCGAGGCATTGGAAGAACGTGTCCAGACAACACCACCTGATGCAGACATTTTCTTAAAAGCTAAAGCGAGTAACTTGGGAGCAAGCATAGATCATAATGTGCAGCATATGGAGAAAAAAACTGCAGGTCATCCATCAGATAATAGAAATGGCTACGTTGCGAAGAAGACTACTTTGACTCCCCGGAAAAATGGCAGTGTTTTGAGAAACAAATCGGTAAATAACAGTAAATAACTAATTGCTACTATGAATTTCTCCAATTAAATGATGCTCATATGCAAACAAAGTGAATGGCCATTTTCCTCTAATGTTATATGAATTGTTTTTACAGGCTCTAAATCCTTGCTCTAGGCTGACGAAGGTGTTCAAAGCTGCAGGCTCTGTTAGCTACAGAAGATTGCTTCCATTTCTGATGGATGCTGCAAAAAATGATCCCGGTAAGTCACGTTTCCTAAATCTTTAGGTACATATATTAGGTGTATTTAAAAGGATCCTTGTAGTCTGACCATGTTTTTCATGTTCCTAGGAGGTGCTTCAAGTGAAAATGGACTTCCTAAATTTCGGATGGACTTGGAGTGCAACCAACCATTGATCTCTGCGAGCAAAGAAGTTCTTAGGAACAAAGAATATTCTCCCAAGAAAGATGAAATTAAAGAGCAAGAGACAAAGTTATTGGAACCGAACTGCACCTCAGCTAATGACGTGGGTGATTACGTGAACACTAGTATCGCTGTGGAAATTTCAAGTTCTGCTGCTCAATTGTTCAATGAGATGCCAAGTTCGGTGTGTCATGATGATGATGCCAATTCCCAGACACAACTTAATGTGGAGATTGCAAGAAAATCAGAAACAGAGTGTACTGATACAAGTTATACAGAAAAACCAGAACCAGACTGTCTCAATAATGTTAGTACTGGAGCAAATTTTTCTGGAGTGCTGTCGAGCTCAAATGTAAATCCTGAAACTTCAACTGGAGAATATAATGTGTCTATCCCAAACCTCTTGCCATTCAGTCTTGAAAGTTTGCTAAGTGAATATGGAGTAGAGGATACAAAAGACGAGCCTCTTAGTCCTAAAGGAGATCGCATGACTTTGGTGGTAGATTGCAATGAAGAAAATAGGAATTGTGGTGATCTGACTGGCACTGTAGGAAGTCATGCAAATGCTAGTGAATCTCTAAAGAAGGAGCTTTTCCTCAAGACACCAATCAATAATGATAGCAGCAGTGATGTTTTGCTGGTAGATCGCAATGGAGATAGTGGAGGGCTCGACACAGTTGCTTTGATCCAAGCATCTTCTTCGACTGAACCATCAGATCTTTCAGGATATGGTAATGATGGTCCTAGCAAAATTAGTGAGACCATGCAAGGAATCTCACAATCTGAGCCTATTGGTTGTCCAATAGACTGCATAGGTGGTGATGATAATATAAACAAAAATGGATGCCTCGAACCAGCTATTTGTCTCCAGAAATCAACTAATACTGAATCATCATATGATCTGGTTTCTCATCCTGATTTTCTCAACAAAGGGATATTAAAGAGAAATCCTAGGGGATGCAGAGGTCTATGTAACTGTCTGAACTGTGCATCATTCCGCCTGCACGCTGAGAGAGCTTTTGAATTTTCTAGAAATCAGATGCAAGACACTGAAGAAGTTTCTCTGGGATTGCTGAAGGAGTTGGCTAATATGCGGATTTTCTTGGAGAAACACCTTTCTACTGAAAACAACCTTGCTCCTATCCCACTTACTCAGGTAATTAACTACTTCAATAAACTTGGCTCTTTCTGTCAGTTTGTATAACACTTGTGTGGCCTTCTTTCTTTCTGTAGGAGAAAATGGATGTTTGTTGCTATCTATTTAATGATCTTAAAGGTTACTAAAGTATTATCTCATTTAACTTCGTTGAACTTCAGCTTGAGGTTGAAGAAGCATGTGCAAAAGCATTGGAAGCAGAACAACGAGCAAAAGAGCGCCTTAGCCAAATGAATAACGAACTCACCTATCACTGCAGAGTCCCGGTAATAAGCTATTACATTTCTATTCCAACTTCAAACCTATTTTTTATCATGTCCAAAATAGTATTTCAATGAAAGAAGGGAGTTTGAATCTCCTGTACATTTAGATGTACTAATTCAATGTTAATAACCTGCAGCCCTTGTACCGGCCAAGAGTGACATTTGCCACTTGTATTGAAGAAAAAACTGTTGCAAAGATAGAATCATCTAGTTCAAAACCTGAGAATGAAGATATCAAAGCTGGGACAAAACGTAGCCGAAAGAAGCATCACTAAGCGTAGTTCCTTGCTTGTGTCATCAAATTTGACTTGTAGATAGATGACATTGTCCAGAGATATATTTTTATGGTTGAAACTATAACTCTTGATTCTCCTTCAAAAATGAGATTATTTTCTTCTTTTGTCATCTTACTGCAAAGAGATTACATTATACTTGCAAAATTATCTTTCCACAACCATGCCTTAAAAGTTTATGTTTGTTGAGTTTCAACTTATATTATATCTTTTATGTATCATCTTTGTTGCCATGACTATTATTAAGACCTAGATACGAGTAATTGTCCCTACATTCTCTGGATTATGTGCTAACTAGTCCAACTAAAGTATGAACGTTTATCATTAAAGGGTCTGGCTTAATAGTTCAATGAAGTCGAAGAGAGTCGTGAGATTTTGAATTCAAGTTCTAACATAAATGAAAACCAATAAGTGATGTCTTTTCATCTACCTAAGAGTTGGTGGGTGGTGTTACTCAAAACCTATGTTAGTGGGAAAAAAGTAGGTATTCCGATGGAATTAATCGAGGTGTGCAAGCTGGCCAGTGGTTGAGTTGAGCTTTTAGGAACATCTAAGATAATCAATATGGAGGACAATAGCTTTCATGGCAAAGATTGGTGAGGAAAAAGGGTTATTTTTCTATTAGGAATACTAATATTCTTGGTTTAATCAAATGATTAATTAACTAGATCATTAGTTAGCCAGTAGTTTGAAATAATTGTAATTATAATAACTTTAGAATAAATCCCGAGCTGCTTTAATATACATGTCCTTGAGCCGATCAAGGGTCTATCGGAAACAACTGTTCTACCTTCCAACTTCCAAGGTTGGTATAAAATCTGAGCATACACTATCAATAAAATTGATCTTAGCTTTATATTTTCAATGTTATTTTCCTTTGTTATTATTAAAGACGTCAAATGGATAGATTAGACTGAATTTGTGCGAATGAATTACTAATATTAAAAGTACTAAAAAGGATATCAAATAAGATAGATACAAAATAAACTACTAGCTACCTTCAAATAACATACAAAATAAAACAAAGAAAAAACATATTAATTTATTTTAGTTGGCTAACAATCCATCAAAATAAAACCACAAACACATGAAAGAATTTCACCCAAAAAAAATAATAATAAAAACTACATAGCCCTCTCAAAATCTTCTACATTCTGGAGGAAAACCTTGAGGAAACCTCTTAATATCAGTACAATAATTATAAATCATGAAATTCTTTTGAACCCATCTAAGTCTTCTTCTGCCATTAGAATCAAGTTCTTGATTTTGCCATTTTTGATCAGAAAATTGTGATGGGCTAAAGCTTTGGGCCATGTAGTTTCTATAGTAGGCTGTGAATGGGGCTTGGGCCCAATCAGTTTTTACTAGGCCTCCTCTTGTGGCCCAATCATCAGCATTCCAAAGGCTTGAGTAAATCCTCATGGGCTGATTCTTGGGAAATGGTACACCAACTGATTCAGCATTTTTGTATACTCTTATTGGTGTGTTGTCCACCAAAAATCTGAAATAAATTAAATTAAAAATGAGTAAATGTTACTAGGATACTAGAAATTTTGTATTGAGTAAAGTTCAGTTACTTTAACGCGATAAAGAACAAATAGTTTTGCAAATTCTTATTAGGGGTTACATTGAAAATGATACGGATACGTTAGTTATACATTCAGACATGAAAAGATTGATACTTGGAAAAAAAAAAAAAGAATAGTGTTTAAACATGTAAGTATAGTTTAGTGAATAAAATTCAGTGATCATACGTGAGATTAATTTTCTTATTTCTCCGAAGCATATAATAGAGGTTTTTAATACTTGTATATAATGTTAAGGTATTTGCTTACATGATGTGTTGGGGTTTCCAAATGATTGAGTAGGTGTGGAAGTTCTTTGTAGGGTCAAACCAAAGGTAGAATTGTTGCTCTTTGTTACCCTTGCCTTGGGCATAAATATTTGTGTGGAGAATATAAGGTTCACCAGTAACATTTCCCAAGAACTCAAAGTCAATTTCATCATGAGTGGGTCCTTGAGAAGATAACTGCAATTAAGAAAAAAATAGTTAGTAAAAGTGCTACTTAGATTTTATTAATTAATTTCCAAATTGGAGTATTAAACTCTAGGTCATCAATTATGGTTTTTGAGCTTTTAAAAAAGTAACAAATATAAGTATGATAGTATTAGCATAGTTTCAAAAGTGTACTTATAGCTATATGTTATCAGTGATAATTCTATTATTAAAAAAAGAAGTTGACAACTTGTAAAGTGTGACATGTAATATGCTTTGAGGAATTAAAATAAAAGGAAAAGGAATAGGGAATCAAGAAGTCATTATTATCACACATAAAAAGTTGCTTATAACATCCAAAATAGAAAAGCTCTTGGCCACATAAAAAAAAATATGTCACATGAGTACCAACCAAGTTGTTACATATTTGTGGTTATTTCTACATGTAAAATTAAACAAGTTGCTTGTGAATAATATATTAACTTCCTACCTTATGAATCATTAAATAAATATGACATGACTTCCAAAAAACTTCTCAAAATTGCAAATATTTTGAAGTGCCCTTACTTGAAAGACAAATAATTGGACTACAAGCAGCTTTCACAAACATTCTTTAATGTTATAATAGTTTAAGTTCTGTGTGAAATTAATCGTACTTACGTAATATGTTGTGACAGTGCCAGCAGAGTTTCCAGCAACGAGTTTGATTTGCATATCAATTCTTCCAAAGAGATGTTCTTTTTTTGATTGAAAACCAGAGCCAGAAACTTTGTCTAAAGATAAAGATAAAAGTTGACCTCCATTAAAAATCTTGGCTCTATTGCCACCCCAAGTGAAGTCAAATTCTTGAAAAAAGTTTCCACCATAAGTAACCATGCAAGAACTAAATAAAAGTGTTAAAATCAAGAACCCATAATGGGTAAAAGACCCCATTTGAGCTAAAAATTTTACTTGAACTTTGAATAATGTATGGTTTTTTTGCTTGTGTGTGAAATGAGATTTAAAGAGAGCAAGTATTTATAGTGAGTACAAGGAGCTTATAGCTATAAAGAAAAGAGCAAAAATCTTGTGAACTTCTC
>NC_028645.1:83272666-83288100 GCF_001406875.1 Solanum pennellii
GGGTTGGATGCATGGGCAACAACTGGTGCCAGCTTAGCATACATAAGAGCTGGAGCCTTTTTTGTTTTGGTATTGGATGCTTTAGAATTTTTTGGTGTTTGTTAGGAATAATAAAAAATAGAATCAGTTAAAGACGTGATTTAGTGGTCAATGAAATAAATAAAATTACGATTTAAATTGCAATAGTTCGATTTGTTATAGTCTTGATGGATAAAGTTACTCAATATTTGTGCTATTGTTAGGTAGAAGCTAGGAACGCAGGAGGTTCATTTGAATTGAAAAATTACATTTTATCAGTAAGATCAAAATTATTTGTAATCGTATCTCCTTTACTTCTTAATATGCTTAATGAGAACATGTCGAGCAACAAAAAAAACGCATATTTAATAAAATAATCGAGATGCACGTAAATTAGCTGAGATGTTATTATTGAAAGAAGTGTGGGGGTGGGGGTTTCAATTAGTAGAGATAAAGTTTTATAAGAATGATTCAAGAATTTGGTATGGCCTATACACTCTTTGCTCTATTATATGATTGGAGTAGTAAGTGGAAGCCAACCAGATCAATTATATTGTACTGACAAAAGTATAATAACTCAAAGGGCAGGATAAGTAGATGAGAAGTACTAGTATTTATTTTATTAAATGTACACTTTATTGTTAACACTTGGTTTAATTTGTTAGCAAGTTTCTTATGACCTTATTGTTGTTGATAAGACCAACAACTTTTACTACTGGCAACATCCTGTCATTTTACCCATTTGCTACTTGTTAGGAAAAAGGACAATGAATGAAAAGTAATTGAATTTTTCAAAGATAATTAAGATAAAAGATTTACTTAATCGGAAACAAACTTTCTATATTACGTATGTTATTATAGAGAAGATTACTTATATAAAAAAGGAAAAAACAATTGGCTATTGATGAACAACTTACATTAACAACAATTCATGTTTAATAATAGATTATTAGTTACAGATTATTTAGCGGCAAGGCTTACTTCCTAGTCAGTGAGAGTAGTGACTAGCGTTATAGGTCATTGGGCGGCCGGAAGGCTGCCATGAGTAAGTAAATTTAGGGACCGAAGATGATTCTCCGTGCATCGGACACGTAGCTTACCGAATCAATTGCGACACGAATATAATGTTAAAAGATCAATGTTGTTAAAAAGAAGTTAGCAACCTTATGTCGTTATGTCTAATTATGTTTAACAATAGATTATTAAAATAATAACGCACTATTTAGCGATAAATTCTTCCGTGATACATATAATTCAATAGTTCTTCTCATTATCAAGATTAGGTTGCTAATGCTATGATAAGAACGAAACTCATACTTCTAACTCTTCCCCTGGAACGTCTTCTTTAAGAGCGAATCAAAAAAAGAAAATTATTCTTATCCATACCTAATACATGAAATATATAATATTTTTACTTTAATTAACTCGTGAATAAATCAACATTCTTTTATTTTTTTTAATTGTTCTGAAAATAAGGAGAAGCTCTTTGTCATTGTCTTGTTTGTACTTTGTACAACACTATAATTATATATCTAAATCTATATGATACATTAATTCTCCATAAACCTAATTCAACAACTGTTCAAACAATCCAAAAATCTAACTAGGAAATAAGGGGACCTTGTTTGTAACTTTTTTGACCATTGAAAACACTTTTAAGTGGACAAAAAGTTAGTTCTCTATCTATATTATACAGCCTGTACTGATTTAATTTGTTCATGAATCATTAATTATTAACAGTTGTGGTGTATTTAGTTTAGACTAATTAATGTAATTAATTTAAACTTTTTGGAGGATCCATACAAAATCACTAGTAAAAATTATAAAAATTTGTCTAGTCATACATATAAATCTATTACATAACTAGATACGACATGTTTAACACATATAAGTTGAATAAGAAGTGGTGTTCTGAGTGACAAATACGTAAGTAAGTCGCTTTCTCTCATTCTACTAGTTCAATTCTCATCACGAATTCGTACAATGTAAAAAGTATAGATAATTCTATTTTTAATAAGGAAAGGGATGATAATTAATTTATCATTAGATATTCGAAGGAACGAAAAGAGCAGATGTGAGACGCGAGGAAAATATTAAAAATTGACATGTTACCTTATATTGCATAACGCACAATACCCTCTTCATACCTCATTTTTCACTTCACATAACTTTTTGTCTTCTGAATAGCTGAATTAAAAAAAGAAAGTTATCGAAGGATCATATTTATAAGATTATATCAGATATATCGTAATCATATCTATTTTAAATTTGAGTTATATTTTCACCAAATTCTCATTTCTATTTTTTCCTTTGGACCATCTCACTCCCCCCCAAAAAAAAGTAGAAGAAAAATTAAGAATCGAACGTTATTCTTGGACCACAAAGTTTTGAAATTCTCTTCAATGAGATAGATTATTTATTTAGGTCATTACTACATATCATTAAAGCCTTTTTTGTTTCGATTGATTGAAGGCAAAATAAAATGTTACATTGAGTTATAACTGATAAAAATTTTGAACTCACCACTTTAACGATAAAAGATAACAATCTCTCATAATATGAGCTAGTCTTTAATTTAAAGTTACAATTTTTTCTCATTATAACGAAAAAACGAAAGAGAAATAGTTAATTTTATAAATTGAGTGACTCTTTGAGCAATGAACTCTAACTCGTTAACATTTGACTTATTATCCTCTTCATACAACAACAATACAATGAATATAGCAAGCAAGAATATCATATCAATAATGTCATAAAATTCCAGAATTTTTTTTCCCATCTAGCTTAGCTATTTACTAGCTGTCATGAAACTGACATTCCACAAAAAAATTTTAAAGAAAAAAAAAACTTGAAGAGTGACAGCAAAGTGTTTATCCCATTACTTTTTTTTTTTTGGTTTGTTCCAATTATTATTACTTGTTACATTTCGTGAACCTTCCTTTATTAACACATACGCAAAAAAAAAAAAAATGTAGTCAAGCATGGGTCATAATACCTTGGTTTATAAATTAATTTTATCACAAATGGATAAATTTTTGAAAGATTTTTATCGTTTCTAGAACAAAGAAAACTAAATATTATTTCAGGATATTTCAAAGCCCAAATAAATTATATTTGTAAATTTTCTTCAAATAGTTTTAAAGCGAGTGGTTTGTATTTATATATAGAACTTAATAGATGATTTTTTTTAAATAAAAACTCATTTTCCTCGTAGAGAATACATCTCTTACTAAAGTTAGACAAATTTAACCATTTAATAAAATATGAAAGTAACCAAAAAGAGAGAGATATCATTATGAAAAAAATGATTTTTTTTTAATTCAAAAATATTATAGGTCATAATTCACCCCAAGAACTTTAAACAATTTGTTTTGGACATAATAAAAGGACAAAAAAAGTACAATAAATTAAAAACGAGGCTATAAGAAATTCAATTAAAAGAAAAGTGGGCCATAAAAGTATATTAAGTGGGTAAGTGCGGCCCATAAAATCAAACGAATCAAGCCCAGCGCCGTCAAACCATGGCCCACTACATTTAGGGGCCTTTAGGCTTATAATAGTATTATTTATTTTTAGAAAAATTAATTAACCCAAAATTTACTTTCATATTAAATTCTTAATGGCAGCTGTAGAGCATTGGCAAGCGATATTGGGATATAATGTCTTACTATAGAGTATATAATATAGTCATTATAAATAGATAGAATAAATGATAAAAAGAAAAATTATTATATATTCTAAAAGACAAACAAAATCAGAAGAAAAAAAATATAAGGTTATCACCATACGATAGTAACCTATTTATGGGATGTTCAATTGTCATTTTATATATTTAGTAGAAATAACAAATCCATATGAAAGAATGTGAGAAAAAACACTTTATTTTGTTCAGTAGAAATCATATTGCAGGTAGAGTCGAGAGGTTCATCACGATACAATAGTAAGCATTTGGAGGTTCGTCTTTGTATTTTACATAAGGACATTCAAGAATTCGATATTGTTTAGTGGATGGGATAAGTTTGGTAGGCCATAGGGTTTTTTAGAAGAAGCAAGCCATCACATGAGAGTCTCGAAATCTTTTTGGAAGAGAAAATTGGTTATGATCATCAATCCTAATTAATTTGGGACCTAAATACAAAATCACTACGATATTTAATATATCTCTCCTCTATGTATATATATATCCTAATTCATAAATTTTAAAGTATTTTTGTAATTTGAAAAAGAACAGGAAAATAATGTTAGGTAGCATTATTGGACTAGCTAAAGGTAGCTAAGCTTGGTCCAATCTAGCTTTAAGAAGCCTATTGCATACATAATTTGTCTACAATTATCAAACACTACTAGCTCCAGTTTCATTACTAACATTAGTCAAAGTCTACAAAATAAATACACATAGGAATTAAGATATCAAAAATGATGATAAGTTTCAACTAACATCTGGCCTTATGGTGTACATATTTGTTACTTCTGAGAGGGATCTGCTGAAACATCGAAACCCGGAGGAACAAATACAACATCGTCCCACTGTGATGTCGAAGAATCCTGCAAAAATATGTTCATACTTTGTCAACAGCACAGACTACAGAGTTTTGAATCGTCGAGGATTTCTTGGTTGTTTAAAGATATAGAATTATTATACATATATAAGAGGTTAAAATGTGTAAAGAGGATGATAGAACTTGGTTGAGAATTCTTACCTTCATACCTTGTATTATATCCTCCAGAACGCCAACCTTGTCAAATCAGATGAAATTTTCTCGGTGATGAAGCTAAGACACGAACAATAAATAAACAGTAAAAACCAACAGATGTACCTGAATATCTCCTTTCAAAGCGGGATTCAATCGCCCTTGCTGCTGAGAAGCTCTTACTAGTGAACTCTCTAGGTCCTCCTGTATAAGTTGACGAAATTTCAAGAAGGGAGATATAGCATTGTATCACATTAGTGGATAGTGGATACTAACTCAAGACAATTAGCTTACCTTCCTGAAGAAAACAGGACGATATCTCTTGTTTTGGCTTCTTAGAATTAAGCTCCTCGACTGTAAATAAATATCAATCAGATGGATAATTGTCATTTTCAGTTTATGAGGTCGAAAAGTACAAAGGAACTTTATGTGGCATGAAATTGTCAGCCCACAATTCATTTAATCTTTGAATCTAACTATGCAAAATCTGTTGTCAAGTTATCTGAATGTGATATTCAATATGTTTGCATGCAACTTATTTCTTTTCTTTTTTTTTAAAGGTGGTGTCTGCAACAAGTTGCATGCACCTCGACAAGTCCACTTGATCCTACCATTACAAGTATCGCATTACTCTACCCGCCAAAACATAGATAAATGGGAAGAAATCACCTAAACTTTTTTGCCTTTGCTAGGATTGAATACATGATCTTCCATAGTCTTCATTCCAACTTCAACGAGCAATAGGACAAACTTCTGAGTACATTTTGGCATGGTTCCAAATTAACCCAACACAGAAACAACTTTTCAACTAATATTTGACACCATATTTTTTAACTGATTAGATTTAAGCAAACTGTTAAAATGTTAAAAAACATGGTGTAAAATCTAAGGATAGCATCATCCAAGAAGGTGAAAAAGAGCAATGCTAAGCTGTTTGAAATGCCTGGACAGCATTTGGGTGGATTAATTCTTCTTTTTTACGTTAATCACCTTGGGAATTTATACAACACAGAGATTTAAAACAGATTGGGCCTTGTCCAGGCTCGAAGGCACCGGATGTTTCCCTGATTAATCTATCAATTCTTTTGGCTACAAGTAAAAGTGAAGGCAATCCATCTAAGTGTATCAATTGATCGTACGAGTATTGTGTATATGGAGTCCTCTTCCTCATCAACAGATCAATGTCATCAAAGGCAAAAAGCACAAAAAAGCATCTAAGATCAGTTGGGCTTCAAGCGCAAGGTAAAATTGAAAAAAAGGGTTGTGATAAAGTGAAATATAAATTGTTAAACCTTTTCAGGATTACGCTATATGGTAAGGAAAAGTATGCCTTAAGAGACTTGATGGCGACACTGAAGCACCTGCTAAGCAAGGTGAAACACTCGATGCATTTTGCACCTCGATTCAGGCCTTAAGCGTGCCTTTGACAACACTGCAACTGACGTAGTCATCCTAGTTCAGATCATATTTCGTTTAAAGCAGATGAAGCAAGCAGATCAGATACTTCCCCTCACACAGGAGGACATAGAAGTAAGCACAATTGTTAAGGCAGATGAGCATTTCAGTGAAGCTATACATATCAATTATAGCTGAGAACATACCTGAAAAACTGGAACACCATAAAAGCTCTCATCAGTCGTTCCAGTCCTTTCCCTTTCCTAGTTAAAAAAGGCAGTAGAATACGATCAGCTTTAAATCATAGAAGTTAAAACTAATGGTGCGCAAAATGATATTTTAAACATGCTGATTAAAATTTCTATGCACAAAACCATTTTTGGCATTATCCTCACAGCAATATCACTTAAAAAATGAGGTCTCCTACCATTTGACGGACAGATTATATGTCATGATACTATGTTTTAGTCCACAACTGGTATATACCTATTCTTTGTTAGGTATAAAGAAGCTTACTGAGTAACAACTACCTTTTCATCCACTTTAATCCAAAAGCAATGTCTGTCTATTACAAATTTATCCCGAAGAAGGAGAACATTTTAATTAGTGCCACAAACTTTTGGATTTAGTGTCAAGCAAAAAGTCCATCAGACAAGTTTCTAATACTTATTGTACATGAAGTACATTTCAGAACTTAGATAGTCGAAAACTTTGGTTTACTTTGCAATAATTATGAACCCCGAAGCCATGATAGTCTTCTATAATAGATTAATGGAGAACCCCAAAGCAAATAACCCTTTTTTTTTATTAAGAACAGAAGAAACTGATTGACGTAACAACAACACTTCTCTAAGGTAGAGTAGCAAACCAGTATCAAATACTCGAGACACCACTATGATGGCAAGAGTACTCATCAACTTTCTTATAGATTTAAGAACACGCTTAGTCTACAACAAATTCACAAAATATAGTATGGCTAGATATGCACCTTTATTGCATTCTTTACTTGAGATGCCTCTGGTATCAACCTGAAAGCAACTCCATCCACTTTGAGCTGGAAAACCTGCATCATTGACCATCAATTAGACAGATTAATGATTTTCTTCTGCAATTAAGAATCCCACTATCAGCCTTGGACAATTAAAAAAACCAGTTACTAGCTCAGTCATCGTCCTACTCGTTTTTGACAAAAAATGTTGTAGCGTGGTCAATGAAGTGAAACGAGAACTGAGAGGTCTCAAGTTCAAGTCTGAGCATAGGCAAGAAAAACACTAGGTGTTTCTTCTATGCTTTAGGAGAATTATCCTATAAAAATTTAAACAACAATCAAAGCAAACATTGTATATAAACTATCTTAATAGCTCAATTGATTAACTAAACGAATTTTCACAGTTCGATTCCCCTTCTTGTAACCCCCTTCCCTTATCCCAACAAGCTGTCAGTAAAGCATAACACAATAATCACATCCCAATACACAACAACAGCAAACTGAATCTAACCTTGTTGAGAGCAACAGGAACAACCCGAGAGCCGTTTCGCATAGAGGGGTCCATTGATTCCATCTGCTGACGAAGTGCTTCAGCATCAGCTTCACTAAAACAAAACAACCCCAAACTTTTCCCAGTACTAACACCCGAAACCAACACAAATTCTTGAGAAGCATTGCTAAGGGCATACACAGGTACTCCACCCAAACGCTCTTCGATTGTTTCAGTAGATAAAGATTGCTTTTTTACACCAATTTTAGCCCATAGAGGTGAATTTTGAGGGGTGTTGAGTTGGGGAATAGTGGTTTGAAGGAAATTGGTGAAATGGGTCTGCAGATTCTTGAAGGATTGTTGGAGCTGTAGGTGTGGTGGTGTTGCTGGAGAAGATGATGATTGTTTCCATTTGAAGAAATTCATGTTTGGGAGCAATTACAGAGGAAATGGGTAAAAGGGTTTTTTCAGGTTTTAAAAGCGGCTAAACAATTTGAGGAGTAACAAAAGAATACAAATTTAGGCATAATACTTAAACGTGTCTTATATAATTTATGTGACAATTTAAGTCATACGTGATAATATTAAAAAGGCATATATATTAACTAGGCTAAGTCAAAAAATACGTTTTTATATTACTAGTTGATTAAATAACAAGTTTAAAAGTTTATTATATTCAAATTGATTTCTCCGTATCTCAGTTTGTTATACACACATATCAACGTAATTATGTTAGGTAATAAAGTATGAACGAATGAAAGAAAAAAAAATTTAAATACTACAACTTATTTATTATATTCTTCAAAAAAAATATCATAATTTAAAAAAAATAGAAAATCTACTCTCTTCTGTTCTCGAATATATCACTTTATGTTATGTATGTATTCAAAATCAAGACGATTTACGCATTATATTGACATGTTAAGTGATATATTTAAAACCGAGACGCGACAAAATGAAAAATGTATGACTTAAAATTGATATAGTGAATCACCATTGCATTCTCTGCACTCATAACTTTCAAATGTATGACACAAAATTGGTATAGTGAATCACCATTGCTTTCTTTGCATTCATAACTTTCAAATGTATGATGCAAAACTGGTATAGTGAATCACCATTGCATTCTCTGGACTCATAACTTTCAAATGTATGACGCAAAATTGATATAGTGAATCACCATTGCATTCTCTTCACTCATAACTTTCAAATGTATGAAGCAAAATTGATATAATGAATCATCATTGCATTCTCTGCACTCATAACTTTCAAATGTATAACACAAAATTAGTATAGTAATTCACCATTGCATTCTCTGTACTCATAACTTTGTTCTTTTTGACCTTAATGAAAATCTCTTATTACAAATAATAGTAGAGTAATGATGTAATGTAATTGAAATAATGTTGACATGAATCAAAAGAAAAATAATAAATTCTACTTAGAAAGCAACTTAAGCATCTAAAGAGAAGCAAGTTTTCCAGTATATAGAAATTGGTGCTGCCCTGTGTCTTTGGACTTGTCTAAAGGTTTTTCTTTTGATGTCATAGAAGAAGATGATCATCATCGCCCCGACTTCTTGACGGAATACTATTTCTTCATTCCATGTGCTGTGAAAACAATCTAATGTCATGGGATCGAACCTTACCCCAAAATCGATACTGTACTCCTTCGCCCAAACGCAACGTACCTTATCTTTCAGTATCCACAAGTCTAGAATCGAACTCTTGCGGAAGTTAACACGGTCTGCCACACAAAGGCTCCCTTTCAAATCCATCAAATTCAAGCCATGACAGTTCATAGAAGCTGATGGGAAACCTAGAGATATAAACTTTTCGTTTTCAAAGTCAAATGACATAATTCGAGGTTGGCCA
This sequence comes from Solanum pennellii, assembly GCF_001406875.1. Lineage (NCBI taxonomy): Eukaryota > Viridiplantae > Streptophyta > Magnoliopsida > Solanales > Solanaceae > Solanum > Solanum pennellii. Next base: position 83,282,123 of record NC_028645.1, read on the forward strand.
ACGTACACTATTTTATCCTTTCCCAACCAATACAAACATTCATTAACTAACACCCCGCGAAAAATAGGATGATATGGAGGTTGCTCCGCGATTTCTTTCCATCTACCATTAGAAATGCCGCCACTACTACTTAGGGTGAAAACTTCACATCTTATCAGGGCAACGTCAATCTCTAAAGCAAGACCACGGGGGGGACCCAAATAGAAAAAATGCAACACCTTGTATTCCTTTTTCGAGGGAAGATATCCAAAACCAAAATGTTCATATCCGGGGGTAGCAGAAGGTGAAGAGTTGGGCAATTCCCGTAGTTGATGGATGGCCGGATTACAGAGATAAATACGACAAGCTGTTGAAAGGCAAACCAAACCAGCGCTAACAGTCCAGCCGTTACAATGGATTTGTGTATCAGGATAGTTGAGGATTGTGTACAAATCCTCATTTCTTCCATCCATGTCAAGTGAAACAAATTGTAGTTTCGACTTAGATGACCGTGGCAAATAACGTGATGTTTCCACAAAGAGAAATTCAGGGGCATTTCCCTCTTGTTTTCGACGAGAAAATACAAACAGGGGACTAATGATACAATCATTCCATGACTTGGATACGCACCTTGAGATGGACAGTGTTTTCAACCCGCATTTTAGAAAAATACAAGTTAACACATCAATAGGTAGCTTATCAAATTCATCACTTCTATTATCATTCTCATTCTCATTCTCGTCCTTTATGACGATTCTGCTACATTTCTTCCTCCTTCGTATTGATATTTCCTTCTTCTTGTTAGGCTGCTGCAAATCAATATATCTTAAAATCACTTTTAATTCTATGTTGAGATGCAACATGGCATACTTCTCACCCATATAGTTAAAAGCAAAAAAACACAAAAGAGTGCCAACTAAAGCATGGACTCATAACATTAATATATCACTTTGTTGTCTAGAACCTGCGCTTCAAGACTTGAGCACGCCTTTAATAACACTGCTTCAAGTAACTTTGTCTATCAGAAAATAATCCGTCAATCAAATCTCAATACACCGATACTGACTACTCACTATCAATATCTTATAGAAATTTGAAATGCATAAAGGAAAAAGATCAATTTGTTTCGTCTTATTTTTTACTTTTTAGTCAAATTCCAATCTAAGAATGTCTCTTTATTTTTTTCATACTCGTTATTTTGTTCTTTAATTTGTTTTACGACAAGGAAAATCGGCGTAAAACCTAGTTCAACTTCTCAAGCCTCTCTACCGTACCCTTAGAAAGTGATAACGGATCACTTCCATTACTAAATGAAAGAACTTTTCAAACTAGTCGATAGTTGTTTCTCCTATTGCAAATCACACGAGAGGTAACCTGGACTAAGTGTCACGACATTGACTTAGCTATTTTTTAATTCTAACAAAAAGGGCATCTTATACGATCACAAGATTTAAAAAATACTTTATTTCGTGAATTTTAGGGACAAGTTCAAAACCAAACAAACATGTTGTACTAGAAAATAACAACATAACTGGTGTTCATAAATTAAAAGACTAAATCCCATCTAGTCTAACTAATAAATTAAAATTGATGAAAGCAATAAATTTTCCAGCATAAGATTTGCAAAGCCATGAACTTTTCTGTAAAAAAAAATAAAAACCATCAAATAAAATGGAAAAGTGGTACCTTATTTTGTTTGCGTCGAGTAACTTTCACCATTTTTGCTATGAATTGAGGGACTGAATGAGAGAAAAGAGGACGAAAAAGTATTATGATATGAGGGTTTTCTTTGTTTTTTTCTTAAAGAATTCTAACCCTATTTAACAAGGTATTAAACCTACATATTTTTAAATGACAACTTTTAAAAATGATTATAGTTTGACTTAATTAGTTGGGTCCCTAATTAGTTTTAAAATATTTTTTTTTTAATTTCATTTATATATCTTCTTTATAAAATGAAAAGATGAATATTTTATCTTTTAAAAATGTCATGTCATTTAAAACTTAAAAAAACGCTTCTTAAAATGCTATCATGAACACGTTTTATAAGTAAAATTCTGTGTCTTCTAATTTTCATTGAAATGACAATATTATTCCTTTTCGATTAATTTTATTTGTCCATTATTTTAAAGAGATATTATTTATTTTATATTGTACTTTTATAATATCAAAAAAAGATAAATATTTTATCTTTTAAAAAAATATCATGTCATTGAAAACTTGAAAAAAACGCTTCTCAAACGCCTAAATAGATAAACTGAAAATATAAAGCATTAAACACATCCAACGGATGTGATTTATGTGTAAAATTTAGTGTATTCTTAATTATTGTTGAAATTACTATATTACCCCTTCACTCTAATTTTATTTGTCCATTATTTTTAGAATATATTTATTTATTTTAATTATATCTTTTATATATCAAGAAAAAAAATTTATCTTTTAAAAAACGTCATGTCGTTCAAAACTTGAATAAACCCTTCTCATATACCTAAATAGAAGAGCAGAGAATATAAGACATAAAACGATATCATGGAACACCAATTATGAGTAAAATTTTGTGTCTTGTTATAATTTGTTGAAATTGTTATATTACCCCTCCCGTTTAATTTTTTTGTCCATTATTTTTAAAAATATATTTATTTATTTCATTTATATCTTTTATATATCAATAAAAGATAAATATTTTATCTTTTAAAAAACGCCATGTCGTTCAAAACTTGAAAAACGTTTCTTAGACACCTAAATAGAAGAGCAAAGAGTACAAGACATAAAACGCTATCGCGTAAATCGTTTATGAGTAAAATTTTGTGTTTTCTTATTTACAGTTGAAATTACTATATTACTAATTTTGGAAAAGACCTTTTAACCCTGCACTATTTAATAGTGTATTTTAAAGGTATATATGTGATTACGTAGACATAAAAATATTGCATAATTATAAATAGTAATGTGTCTACATGAGCACATAAATACTTTTAAAATACACTATTAAATATTTCTGGGGTAAAAGGTCCTCCATATAATTTGATATCGTAACAATAATTTCGATCAAAGTTGGAGTATTTTCAAGATCCTTTTCTCTATTATTTTTTATGACTTTGATTTTCCTCTTATTTGGTGAGGTAAGTAATTGTTTTTACTTTCAACTACATGCTCGTGAAATTCTATAAGTGGAATTTGAGAAGGAAAGATTGTATACAAATTTTACTTATTCGCAAAAGTAAAAGAAACTATTTTTAGAAGACCTTTGACTCGAATACAATAGATAAAAGTAAGTTCGAAAAGAAAAAAAAAATAGTGAACTAGGAGGGAAATTTGATGTTAATAGTTAGGCTGTCCAATAGTTATATACATTAGGGCCATCTAGCATACATTTTTTAAAAAGACATACATACATTTATAATCTTAAAATAAAATATTTAGAAATTAATAAACGTTTGTTCCTGATTTTAGTTAGAATGAGTTAAAAAATTTCAACATATTGTTTTTTTTTTGTCTTTCGTCAATTGTGAACTTCTTAAAAATCACATCCTGCACATATTATTCATTATTGAAAATTTTAAAAAGTTCCTTTTTTTTTTCTTTTGAATTCATATTATTACTTTTTTTTTCCACATAAACAAAAATGTCCAAATAACATACTGAGGGACTAATAGTTTTTTTTTAAAATATAAATATAAATTTTAAATATCTAGATTTAGTAATAAAATTTAATTTATTAGCTACAAAAATTAGTCAACTTGTTTTTTTTTTTTTTTAAAAAAAAAGTGAAACATACCATTAAAATGGTATAGAGAGAGTATAAATAACTTAGACAAAAGAATGAATTTTGTTGGAAGCATATTATTAATTTGTCTCCATTTATGTTATAAATAAAAAATAATAAGATGCTTTAAACATGCATGAAGTCATATGCATAAGATTAATCAACAAATATAATATAAATTCATAAAAGCACCTTTTTAAATTGGTTGTCACATTCTTTTTTCAAATAAAAACTTGTGGATCTTATAAAGTATTAAGTATATTATTTTAATCAAGTTAAATAATTTGAACAATTAAGTAGGGTATTAATATATATCTGTCTCTTAGATTCTATCAACAATAGTTGACTAGAGGCTTCAATACAAAAAAATGAATAAATTAGTCCAATATAAAACACACCGTCGGTGACTTTTATAGCAATTTCTTCTAGAATATATATAAATAGACTTGTATTATATCATGTATGTATAATATATATAGTATACGTTATTAGACTTTTCACTTTTTTTTTCCATTAAATATAAAATTTGTTTATGGTATCATATATATGTATTCGTTCTTTAAAAATTTGTCAGTTTAAAAATTTATCGATATATCTTTTTATTGTTTTTTAGTGATTGCACTCACTTTCCTCTATCATAGACGACATATATTTATCCTACCATTACACTAGGAAAATGTTTTGATATTTAATATTATATTTATCGTGATTCAAATTGATAACATGTATTATGATCAATCTTTGCTCGAGGTTCTTCCCAATTCCCACTGTATTGAGAGAGTATTCGTCGTAACTCAAACTAATGATACATGTTATCTGTTTTGATCTTATTAATTTTAAAAATAAATATATATAACGATCTATGTGAACTTATGTTAAGTCGTATATAACGCTTCCACCTTTAATTACTTAAACCAATGTGATTTATGACAGACATGTGACACCACCTTCTGTTGACAAATTAAAATGCATTCATATAATTGTCCAAACAGGGACACGACGAATCTTGTTATTTGTCCACTAGTTTATTTTTGTGTTCCCAAAATGGAGACTCAAATAAATAAATAAATAAATGAACCCCAATAATAAAAAGGAAATGAAAGTAATTCCTTATATATGCTTCCATGGCATGTACTTTATTTAAATAATAAAAATTTAGTATCGTTTTGAGGTTTAATTATAAAAACTTTGATAAGGATATACCTTTTTTTAATGATGAAAAACGACTTTATTTTTAAAATTCGAATTTGAACCTAATTAATTATATCAAATTTGGATAATAAATTCAAATTTTGTTCTTTTATATTCGAATAACTAATTTTACATTGAATACTTTAAACTTCTTTCTAGAATCAAACTATTGAGTTTTTTTTTTTCACTTTCATGTAATTAATATTTGGTTCATGCACATGTACATCTCATAAACATATTTTTATTAAATGAATATCTTGCTCAATTTTTATATAATCAAAATCAAATGACAACAAGAAATTGAAGTGCATGTAACACCCCGTTTTCACAACTAAATATCACAATCAAGGTGTCATATGAATCGATGTATAATTAATACACAAATATATAAATTAATAGTTAGATTGTACAAATACTATAAATCTTAAATGATTATAAAATAGATGGAAAAAGGATCTTTGACAAAAAATAATTCTATTTAAATCTAATATAAAGTCGTAATTAAGATATTAATACGATGTAAAGGAATCTTTTGATGAAATATAAATATGGATTTAGAGAATATGATTGGCTATAAAGGTGTTATTGGTTGTACAATTCAACTAGAAATTTTTAGAAAATATTTTTTCTATTGGAGCTATTATCTAAAAGTCAATTATTTGCATACATCTTATACACATAATTAATTTTTTAATTTTATAATATTTTAAATATCTGTTTATTCATGTTCTAAATTCGAAAACTAATGCTAAACTAAAGGCATGTTTACGTTTTATGCTTCTTTTTTTTCTTGATTACTTACGTTATTCTATATCTTTTTAATTATTTTATTTATAAGTGATCTTCTTTTTAATTGTTTCTTTTATAAATTTACATCAAAAGTGAAAATATTTAATATTTTAAATTTCTTGGTTACTTATGTAAGTAATAGAGTCAACAATTTTATAAAATATATTCAGAAATAACATCTTATTATGTCAAGAGTCTCCAAAATATGTTATTTAATCATCTCAAATATCATTTTATATATATATATATA
>NC_028645.1:83288370-83306855 GCF_001406875.1 Solanum pennellii
TATATATATATTATATATATATATATATGATATTTTCTACGCCACTGACTTACGTCTTCGTTTTCTTTTTAATTAGGTTTAAGGGGATGAATTGCTAATTACTTTTATCACGACTTATTTTCTTCTTCATTTTCAAATGTTTGACTTGAATTTTAGTAATAGCACTGAATTTTGGACAACCATTAATTCAACAAAGTTGACATGATCTAACCTGTCTATTTAATTATAATTTTATAAAAGAGTAATGCTAAATATACAAAAAAAAATAATGATTTGGTCTTTCACTAGAAATTTAAAAAATATATAATATTTTTTATTTTAAAAGGTAAAAATGTTGAAATAAAAATGTAGAAAAAAATAGAAAAAATATTATTCTAGTCAAATTCTGGCCAAACTTTTTGACTAAAAATATTTTTCCTTGTAAAAACATTATTTTTTAATTTACTTACCAATTCACGGGACAAATAATACATGTCATTATTTCTAATTACCAAAACAACATAAACAATCTCTAAACTTTTTTCCTTTAAAAGTTGGGAAATAATCCATATAGCCATGCTCTTTACTCACACATATAGAAATGCATCGACATCACAAGATCATGACTCACAAGTGTTTATTTTTATAATAATAATAATAATAATAATAATAATAATAATAAATAAATAAAAAATTACTCTAATATTTTAACATCGAAAATTTGATCTATCTATATTAGGAGGTTCACTTTCACAATTACTCTAAGATTATTAGTGTTTGCAACAAATTTTAAACATATGGAAAATAAACAAACCATACAAATAAAATATGAAGAAACGTGATTTTATTCATCAAGATTGTGAGTACAAATCTGTTCCTCCCTTGATTCTACTCTCTAAGTTGATTTATCCATGATTCGAGGGCCGTTAGTGGCGTATTTCTCGAATTAGGATGATTTAGATTCGATCTCTCTATATGAATAATCCATCAATTTGTGGAGTATTCGAGATCTTGATCTCTTTATGAATATTTCGAGATGCCTTTTAAGGGAATTTAGTACCCTTTATATAGGCATAAACTAGGGTTTAGGGTTGAGTAACCTCCAAGAATCCTTATCTGAGTTGAACACAATTTGTAGAGTCCCAACTCGAATTGAACGCATCTTGTAGAGTCCTACGAAATTTCAATGTCTACAATTAGTAATCAATATTTTAACTTGAATTTAAGGTATATACATATACTTTTTTATGGTTAAATTATCTTGATAACTAAAAACTCGTATTTTTTTAAAAATTATAGAAATCTCATATTTTAAAGAATTCTACTTATAATTTATAAATATTCTCTGAAAATCAATCAAGATACGAAATAAGATACGGTACATGGTACATCCACCCTTCTCGTATCTACTCGTGAGATTACACAAAATATATTGCTATCAGCATACAACGCAAACTCAATTAACACATCATTAGATCAATAAAGGGTATTTAAGTCATCAATTTACAACCACTCTAAGCGCACAATTTTTACTCATTCAATCACCCAAAAAACATTGGATTCTAGTTCTAGTCAAGGAAGGGTATTTAAGTCATAAAAAAACTGTTTTACTCCATAACATACGCACATGGTGCAATATAACCATTTTTATCACCATCATCTCTGTTTCATACCCCACCCCCCACAAACCACCTACCCCACAGGCCCCTACCCCTACCCGCTACCCCACCCCTACATCTCTGTCTCTATCTTTTTCCCTACTGTACTACTAGACCTCTAGAATACTTTTTCAACTTTGACACCAAAGTCACAAACCTTTCTTTTCTTCAGTGCACATTTCTTTACTTCTTTCTTCTGTTGCTGATTTTCTTGCTTATGGAGAGCCAAGATCACAAAATGACAACCCCATCAGGTTTATTTCTCTAATGGGTTTCTGAAAGTTTGTTTCTTTTTAGTTAATTTGTTAGTTTCTGTTTATGGGTGTACTGTTTCTTGATTTGGGTATTCAGGGGTTTTGTTGAGGGATATCTACATTTCTCTTAACTTTGGGTTACTTTGTGGGAGTTTTGTGCTTGCATTTTTGTGTATATTGGTCAATTGTGTCTTGACTTGTGTTTGAAATGAGTTTTTTTGTGTATTAGGGAGTTGAGAAATGGGGGATTTTACTTAATTTTTTCAAGAAGTGTGTGTTGAATGTGTGAAATGTTTAATTTCTGTTTTGTTTTTGTGTATTGGGAGTTGTGAATTGGGGTTTTTATGTAATCTTGAAGAGTATGTTTACATATATAAGCAGACATGTGTATGAATGTGTAAAATGTGTGGTTCATCCTCTTCTGGGATTATTATAAGCATTAATTCTTGGTATTGCTCTGTGAATATTTGAGTTTTCATGTATAATTTGTTCGGTTGGTTGTAAGGAGTTGTCTATCGGAAATAGCCTCTCTATCTCTACGAGGTAGGGGTAAGGTCTTTGTACACTTTATTCTCTTCCGCCCACTTGTGAGATTTGCGGGGTATGTTTTTGTTATTGTTGGTAATGGGAGTTCTGAAATGAGATTTCTTGAATACAGGGCATGAGAATCATGGTACACATTTATGTCATAAATGTAGTTGGCCTTTCCCAAACCCACATCCTAGTGCTAGACACAGAAGGGCACACAAGAAGGTATGTGGAAAAATTGAAGGATATAAGTTTAGTGAATCCGAAGCAGGCAATTCTACCCATGCAGCTGTTTCTGATGACGAGCATCACTCAGATGGAGATCAGCAAACTCCAAGTGAGAAATCTCGAGCCTTTTGCATGAACATAGTTTAGTTTCTCTTTTCTGGTGAAATTTTGTGTTTTTATGCAATCATGGTTTTGGTTTTAGGTCCTATTGGTAAAAAGACAAGTGTTAAAAATGGTAGTAGTGGTGATAAATCATATCGATCAGAGGATGAAACTTTCTCTGATGCTTTCATGGAGTTTTCTGATAGTGGGATCAGCCCTGGCATGGAAGAGCGTCCGGAGAGTGTCAAAAGTTTGAACATGAATGTGAAAAAAGTTGATGATGAATTATTGAAGGCTGATGCAATTGGAGGTAAGCATTAAGGCAAATGATCACCCATGTTTATTTATGTCAAACATCAAATGGCTTCTCAAATGTGCTGTATGTAACTATATTTAGCTAAGTATTGGTTGTTGGGGAATGCAGCCATTTCCCAATTTCTGTAGTATTAGTTGTTGTCGTGCACTTACTTTTCACAGAAAGGGGAAAAAATAAATCTTGTTTTGGGGAAGTTGGTTATTGCTATCTTGTCTTTTTCGTCCTTCTTTTGGGTATCTTACTTGGGGGGAATCAGGTGAAATTGAGACAAGTAGTGCATGGAACTTGTGAGGCTTTGGAAATATTCTTCATAGATGATAAAACATGCATGGCACCTCATGCTCGAGAAACCCTCTAAGGTTATGGGAAAGCTCCCCGGAATTAGGGCATGGGGAGTATTTATCTCTTCATAGAAGCCATTTAAATCATTGACTGAAGGGTTCTTAGTTTCAGAATTAATTGATAGGTGATAGGTCCCAATGTTGCTTGAACTCTTCAAAAATATCAACATGTATGTGTCAAATACTCCCAAAGTAGTGCATTTTTGGAGTATCCGACACGGATGTGGCAACTATTTTGGAGAGATTGAGCATCATATTAGGTCCTTTGATGTGTGCAAAGAGTAGAATATTGATAATGCAACGAGTCAAAGTTCAAAATGATGTCATTTTAATTCTTTCCCAATGTTAGAAGCTTGTCTCTGTTTCTCTTTATCAAAAAAAGGATCTTGTCTCTGCTTCTAATTTTCCTTTTCCGCATGTCGGATTTGATGTTCCCTGCGACTTTGGTAATTGGTGAACCTATAAGGTTTGCGATTAGGAATTCTTATTATGAATTCTAAATCAGATGGATGGATGAAGTTCTCTTATATTGGATATTCATTTCCATGATTAACTTGACTATTTTATGGACATCTTTGCTTATTTCCATTGTTTGAAATAATTTATACTGGATTTTTAAACCCTTATTTTTTCCTGTCTTGAGGCTCTATGACAATCAATGATTCCCTCAACTTACTGTGCTTATTATGGACAATCATTAAACGGAAAAGGGTCTAAAATACCCTCAAAGTATTGAAAATGGTACAAAATTACCCTCCATCCACCTATTGGCTCCAAAATACCCTTCCCACCCATCTATTGGGTTCAAAATACCCTTGTCATCCACCTTTTGGTTCAAAATTGACCATTTATTTAACGGTTTTATATTTAAACTATTTAAATATTTTTTTAAATATGTGGCGCTCAACTATTTGTTATAATTTAACTTATTAATATAATTTATAAATCAATCCACTACCCACCCATTACTAATTAAACCCTCCAAATTATAAATCACTCACATTATTAATGCAACAACTGAAAAGTTACTGCCAATTGAGTGTTTTTAAAAATTTGAGACGAAAATATCTATAGATTTAAATTATCATACATTCAAGTGTCTAAATAAAAATTACCGATAAACTCAAAAGTCTGACTATGTTCATCTTAATTATTCTTACGTCTCAATTATGTGATGTTACTTCATAGGTAACTTTTTTTCAAAATAATATATTAAAGGTTTTAAAACAAATCATAAATATTTATAAAATTATATTTTAAAAAAGTGCATGAATTAATTCGGGATGTATTACTTCTTTACCTTTAATCATAAATTTCTAATTCAATCTTGAAAGAGAATCAAATTGAAAGTGTCCTCCTAAATAAGCGGCTCAACATAAATTTAATTGGGGATACGATTCGGACTCGAATAATTTTGGATGTCATTTTCATTAATCTATAATTTCATCGTGTTTTAGTAGTGTTTATGACGACTTTGATATTATAGTTGGATTACTAATTGGGTGGGGTTTAGTTAGTAATGGGTGGGTAGTAGGTTGGTTTATAAATAATACAAATAAATTAAATTATAACCAATAGTTGAACATCAAGTATTTTAAAAATATTTAAATAGTTTAAATTTAAAATTATTAAATAAGTGGTCAATTTTGAACTCAAAGGTGGATGACAAGGGTATTTTGGAGCCAATAGGTGGATGAAAAGGGCATTTTGAAGCCAATAGGTGGATGAAGGGTAATTTTGTACCATTTTCAATATTTCAAGGGTATTTTAGACCCTTTTCCGATCATTAAAATGCTTCTCATTAAAACCAGTGAACTCCCTTTATGATATTTCCCAAATCCGCTATTAATGCTGAACCTAGATGCTGTGTCATTGAAGACTTTTGTGTCAAGTCTATTTAGGTGTCTCCCACAATTGTCAGCTTAAATTTGTTGTGGATTGTCATAGCTCCATGTGGGCCTGCTTCTGTGGTCCTCTCTAGGAAGACTTTCCCCTTGGACAGTCGTATTACCCAAAATTATATGTGACAGTAATAAAATGTGGTTTTAAGCAATATAGGGAGTATGAGATGATATTACCTTGATAAGTGACTACATGGTTGAAATTGGAAGAAATGATGATCCAGAATGGGAAGAATGGTAAAACGAAAACGATGATCAAGATCGGGAAGATGCTAAAAATGAAGTTATTCGAATTTTTCTGTTCTTTTATCCAATGTGTCTTATTTCCCTTTGGGTGGGCAATGAGGCTCGGTAGCATTTGAACTGCATAACATCCTTGAGTTTCCTTTCCGATGAATGTTATAAAATGCGATAATCTATGGAAAATAGAGGAGCTTCTTCTTTGTGTCAAAAGCACCTTTATATTTATTAATTAGTTTGGCTTTAAGATAATTTTCTGCAACTTAATGTTCCTTGTCAATTTGTGATCATTATGCTACCGTAACCTACATATATTAGTTTAAATCATTTTGGTCGTTTGTTCCTTAATTGTTTCATTCTGCTACTTACGTAGCAATCTGCCTTCACAATTAGAAGACTGCATTTCATTCAATAATTACATTAATATGGATTTTACGAATTTGAGGTGCACTGTCTCGTTGTAGGTATCTCAGTTTCTTTAAATGACAACCATCTCACTGCCGAAGTAAATGATCCAGAGTCACCTGAAAATGCAACCAATCAGCCAGTGGCAGATAAATCTTTGGGTTCAAAGCTTGACAGATCAGTTGACTTGCAAGTGGATGCTAGTGCTGTTAAATCCGAGATCCCAGGGGATGCTTCTCTGCAGGAGATGAATGCAGCTGAATCATTTGAAGCCAAACAAATGCAGATGTCTTCTGATCAGCCAAATGATTTGAAGGCGATAGAAGATATCAATGCCAATGAAGTTTTAGCTGATGCTGTTGAGGCTTCAGTCGAAGTGTCTCAATCAGTGGTATCTGATACAGATGAAAAGACGTCAAATAATGAAAGTTATGAGTCAAAGCCACAGGAGGCAGAGGGAAAATTTTCAGTTGTGGAGTCCAAGTTACTTGAGGCAGAGGATCAAGCCACAGAAAATGTTCCCAACAAAGCGGAACTACAGCATAACGAGAGAGTTCCTGATTCTACGGAGTTGAAATTGGCCTTTCCCGAATCTGAAGTTAAATCTTTAGATGGTGTGAATGTAGATAAGGAGCATGAGCAACATGATAAGGCAGAGCAGGACGAACAGAGAATCTCCACTGAACTTTCACCTAATGCACCTACATTGGAATTGGAAGCTGTTTTGCCTAATGAAATAGATTGTGGTCGTCAAATGGAGCTTTCTGACTCATTCAAAGCTGATGACGGGATGGAAGATGTGCATGTGATGTCTCTGGCGAAAGATTTACCTGCATTAGACAACCCTGAACTGCTTAAAGATTTTAAAGACTACAATAAATACAAATCTAGTTTTCCATTGGATCTAGGCTCTTCTGAAGAAATTTTCTCTGTCAAAGATGACGTTGTTGCTGCATCAGAGGTGACTCAATCTTTTGTGGGCACTGGCAGGTCTGATGGAAGCATATCCTCAGTAGCTTTGGATGCTTCAGGGGATCAGGTTAGTGAAGAAAAGGTGGCAGTCTCCGCAGAGGCTATAACAGATTCAAGCGAATTATCATCCAAGCCGAATACCTTCGAGTGTGGAGTGTCGAGCATTCTGAACTCCAATGGTCTTCAAGAGCCTGAAGACACTTCAAAGAATTCTCTTTCAGATGCCAAGCAATCAACAGAAGTTGATGATCCTGTAGTTGAAAGAACTACGGTCACTCTCGGAGGAAGTGACCATGGTGAACATGAAAAGGTCGGAACCGAATGCCCAATTGTAGCTGGGGGTGAAACTGAGAAAGAAAGGACTGAGGAAAAGCTGGCAGGAGTTTCTGAAGGTGATAAAACTATCTGCCCAGTTGGAGGACATAATGACCGTGCTATAGTTACAGGCACAACTGTGCATGAAAGAAGGGAAGAAATTTTTCATGAAGCCTCTGAAGACGTGTCAATTAGCAATGATGCCAAAGCAGCGGAGTCTGCAGGTGCAACTGGATTGGATTCCAAAGTAATCAGTGATTGTGACGTGAAAGAGCCCACTGATTTGAACAGTCGTGTTGTTGATACTGATTTGAACAATTGTGTTGTTGATACTGATTTGAACAATGATGTTGTCAATACTGATTTGAGCAATCTTGTTGTCAATAACTCTCCTGCAGGAGATGTCCTTAAAAGTACCACTGGTGTCCTATCATCAGCCTTACAGAATGAGGGTGATGACAAGCTCATAAAACAGAACGAAACTGTTTCTGCAATGGATACACCAATTTCATCGAGTAGCAGAGCCGATAGCTTGGATGCCAACTGGGGTTCTATATCAGGTATAATCACTTTTGTTTCCTCTGTATGGATATATCAAATGATGAAAAGAACTTATTGGAGGTCAATTTTGGTTGCCTTTTGTCGTTGTCGAAAGGTTCAAAATCAGTTTTGTAGTTGAATCTCATTCTAATATGTTCTGCTGTTTGTGATGAAACAGTTCTTTCTACCCAGTCCGAGTCGACAGCCATTCCTGATGCCGAAACAACTGATACTCAAAGACTCGAGAAGTCGGAGCATGACTTGCAGAAACCAACTTCTGAATCTGAGGAGTGCCATGCTGACAAGTCGGATGTTTACGAGCCTCCGTCTTTCATGACATTGGTTGAGTCTGGTGAAAGTAGTGCTAACAAGAAAGCCACTGCTTCTGAGATTGAAACACAGCTGAACGCTCAACAGCCGAAAACAGAATCTCTTAAAGCAGGGTGGTTCCCTTCTATTACCAATGTGGTGAATGAATCTCAAGGGAGAAAGAAGAATGAGGAGATAATTGCAAAAGTGACAAACTGGAGTACAGGGAAGCAGCAACACACTCCCTTGAAAAGTCTACTTGGTGAAGCCAGATCTCCAAACGTAAAACAAGTTCTGCCATCAGCCAACAAGAAAGATGAAACTGCCAGTACTAAGACAACGACAGTCAACTCGATTCTGAGCTCAGAGGCACCAACTGCTGTCAGTAAAGAGGCACAGAAAGAATGGAATTCTCCCGCGAGGTATCCTGTTGACATCAAGAAGGAAAAGAGGAAGACGAAACCATACTGGGTACCGTTTGTTTGCTGCTCTTCAGTACATCAAGACGCGTAGTTCTTTTGTTGCGTGAATTTGACAATATATATATATATTCTTCTCTATATTAGGCTGTGTGCGTTTGAACTCCTTTATTAGAAAAAATGTTTCAACTGCAGAGGGATTATTCTTGTTTCTACATGTATATTTGTTGGATGCCTAGGTAATTGCTTTGGGAAAAATATGGCCTATTTGACTATCTCCTATCTCTGCTGCATGTTTTAATATTTTCTTCATATGATGTTCATAGCATTCCGAGGGCGTCTAGTCAGCTTTCGCGCACCTTGAACATAATTCCTTGGGCTGTTTACTGTTTCTCAGTAGCATAGGTACTCATGAATTTGCATAGAGGCAATTACTTTCCAGATTTAAGCCCAATTGATCAAAACGTTTGTTTAATTTCCTTCTGTCTACACCTTGTAATCTTAAAAATGAAGTTTGGGGAAGGTAGTGTAATCAAAACATGCCTTATCAAAGCAGTGATAAAAGAGACATTTTAGATTATATCCACCTTCTCCACTTCTAATGTCAAGAAAATCAATACAAAAATCTACACTACAAGGGTATGAAATCATACCTGAGAGATTTTTAAATAATGATATCGATTATTTCAAGGGTTAAAATTTTGAGTTTATTCCATTTGGAGTTGGCAGAAGAGGTTGTCCAGGTATGTAGATGTATAATTTACACGATGAACTTTTTTTCAAATAATTTTATAATTATAATTAAAGTTTAAATTTTGAATTTGTCTCTTTTCAGCGGTGGATCTTATACTTCCAAATCTTCTTTATGCATTTGATTGGGAATTGCCTTGTGGAATCATGAAAGAAGAAATTGACACAAATATTATGCCTGGACTTGCCATGCATAAGAAAAATCATCTTTGCCTTGTCCCTAAAAATTATCCATACACCTAACTAGTCATATAATAAATATACTATGTTTTAATATTACCCCTTTTAACATATGGGGATAGTGTTTTCCATCACCTATGTTTAATATGGTACGTATAAATATATGTTCTGCGTAAATATTCAACTAGATTTAAATCTCCCATTACTTACATGTGCTATAAAGCTCATTTCGATCATAAATTATGGCATATACAGCCAAGCGCGATATGACTTTTCTATGTCACTTAGCTTTCATGACTTAAATGTTTGTAGGTACGTAAGGGTTCACCATGAATTCATTATTTTTTGTTTAGACTATATATGTGTCACTTAGCTTTCACTACTTAAATGTATTTATACGTAAGTAGGTATATATGGGTTCACATGAATTTATTATTTTTTATTTTTATGCGATTTTAGACACGAATCAGGTTTACAACTTCAATTTGTGCAATCTACTTGTTTATATAGTCTTAAAGGTTTACTTATGATCCATTTATTTTAAAGACATTTCAAGTGATTAGTTTTTTTGTGTGTCAAAATGATTTTTTTAATATTTTCAGTAGCTCTTTCTATTATTCTCATTTTTCTTCTTCACAAAGCCAAAATGAATAAAAAAACCTTTCTGCCACCAGGTCCATTAGGGCTACCTTTTATTGGAAATTTGCATCAATATGATAGTTTAACCCCTCATCTTTATTTTTGGAAACTTTCCCAAAAATATGGAAAAATATTCTCATTGAAAATTGGATCTTCCACTATGGTAGTAATTTCTTCAGCAAAATTAGCAAAAGAAGTACTAAAAATACAAGATTTAGCATTTTGTAGTAGACCCTCTTTTCTTGGACAACAAAAATTGTCTTACAATGGTCATGATATTGCTTTTGCACCTTACAATGAATATTGGAAGAAAATGCGAAAAGTTTGTGTTACTCATTTGTTCAGTCTTAAAAAAGTACAATCTTTTAGTTCGGTTCGTGAAGATGAAGTCTCAAGAATGATCAAAAAAATATCTCAACAAGCAGCTGCTTCACAAATTACAAATTTGAGCAATATAGTGAGTTCACAAACAAGTACAATTATTTGTAGAATTGCTTTTGGTACTAGATATGATGAAGAAGCACATGAAAAGAGGAAACTTGATCAACTTTTAACTTTGATACAAGAGATGATGACAAAATTTTATTTCTCAGATTATTTTCCTCTTTTTGGTTGGCTTGATAAATTATTTGGAAATATTAGTATACTTGAGAAGAATTTTAAGGATTTAGATGAGTTTTTTGAAGAACTCATTCACCAACATCTCAATCCCAATAGGCCAAAATCAATGGAAGGAGATATTATTGATCTTTTGCTTCAATTAAGGAAAGAACAATCACCTTCAATTGATCTTACTTTGGACAACATAAAGGGAATTCTCATGGTAAGTAATCAACTATAATATACATATATTTGTGTAAAAAAAAAATACTTCATATATATTGGAAGGTTTACATAAAGTGTTTATATTCTACGTGACATAATATACATATACGACCACACTAAATAAGTAGGATTCATATTGGCTACATACTATCTATATGTTTACTTGTTTAACTAAATATAACTTTTAAGTGTCTATTTTCTCATGATTTGACAATCTCTTTCATTTTCCTCTTAATTGATAATTTTGTAGGATATATTAACAGGTGGAACAGACACTATTGTAATTGGAGTAATATGGTCAATGACAGCCTTAATGAAAAATCCAAAAGTCATGAAGAAAGTTCAAGAAGAAATTAGAAAATCAATTGGGATTAAAGGCATTGTGTATGAAGATGATATTCAAAACATGCCTTATTTCAAAGCCACTATAAAAGAGATATTTAGATTGTATCCACCAGGTCCACTCCTAATACCTAGAGAATCAATTGAAAAATCCACACTAGAAGGATATGAAATTCAACCAGGAACTATAATTCATGTGAACTTATGGGAAATTGCAAGGGATCCTGACATATGGGAAAATCCTCAAGAATTTATACCTGAGAGATTCTTAAATAGCGATATTGATTTTAAGGGCCAACATTTTGAGTTTATTCCATTTGGAGCAGGTCGAAGAGGTTGTCCAGGTATTTTGTGGTAGATTTATCATTTACACTAAATTATAGATTTTACATAAAACTAGAAATAACATTATAAATGGGATAGGAACGAGCCTAAACCAGTCGAGCTGTCTCATTTATAAAATATGTACAAATTACATATATAGTGTGTACTTTATATCATCAAATATACATATAATATACTTATCATATGTATATACTTATACACAACATATACACTATATTAATATATATTTTGTGTATATACTTTGACCAAATTAATAAATTAGTTGTCTATATGATATATATCTACAACGTTCCCTTTACAAATTATCTTTCAACCTATATTTTTCAAATAGCTCACAATTTTTTATAGAATTATAAAGATTAGATTCTGAATTCGTCTCTTTACAGGTATTGCACTTGGTGTTGCAACGGTAAATCTTATACTTTCAAATCTTCTTTATGCATTTGATTGGGAGTTGCCTTATGGGATGATGAAAGAAGATATTGATACCGATATTTTACCTGGACTTGCCATGCATAAGAAAAATCATCTTTGCCTTGTCCCTAAAAATTATCCCTAGACCTAGTCATATAATTTATATTTTAATATGTACCCCTTAGCATTTGGGCAGAGAATATTTATTATTACCTATGTTTAATATGGTACGTGATGTTTTGAGCTCGATTATTTCAATTATAATATTTATTCATATAAGGTGTTTATATCAAACTATATCTTCTACCACGATTGACTAATTTTATAGAGGGAAAAATGTATAGTAATTAACCATAATTAAGTGAAAAAAATCGATGTGCATACTACAATTTTAGCATAAGCTCCCGAATATTTTATCATTTCGAATTGAGCTAGATGGAAATTATTCTTTTGAACGAGTAATTAATCGAATACTTTTTCGATGTTTGTTCTCTTTAATCGATTTTTCAAGAATCCGAACACTTTCTCATCTCCCTTTGCAATTTATTCTATTTTTGAAATTATAAGTTCAAATTTATTATTTTAATTTTAGTGAATTTTTATGCATAAATATATGTTCCGCGTAAATATTCAACTAAATTCAAATGAACCCGCTAGTTGCATCTGCCAAGGGTACTTATTATATTTATTGACATGTGATATAATAAAACTCAATTCTATCATTAAATATCCCATATACAGCCTAGCTATTTTCTTCTCTCTCTCTTTTTTTTTTTTTTTTATGTCATATAGCTTTCATGAATATTTATATAGATAGTTAGATATCAGTTTATATCAAGATATTTGTTGCGTAAAATTTGATTTGAGTGATAGGCCGGGGCAAATTTAGAGTATCGTCTTTGGGTTCACATGAATTTATTACTTTTTCTTTTAGACTTCATATATTTTAAAATTGATTAAATATTTATAAATATCTAATTGTAATGTTATTATTATATATTGTGTACGATCTACGTATTATCCATTTATAGTTAAGACATTTCAAGATCGTGCAGTTTTGGACAGTAAAATGTTGTTCTTTCTATTCTCAGTAGGTATTTGTATTTTTCTATTTTTTCTTCTTAAAGCCAAAATATGTAAAAACACCAATGCGCCACCTGGTCCTTTAGGTTTACCAATCATTGGAAATTTGCATCAATTTGATAGTTTAAACCCTCATATCTATTTTTGGAAACTTACAAAGAAATATGGTAAAATCTTCTCATTGAAATTTGGCTCTACTCCAATAGTTGTAGTTTCTTAGCAAAATTAGCAAAACAAGTGTTGAAAACACAAGATTTAGTATTTTGTAGTAGACCTTCTCTTCTTAGGCAACATAAATTGTCTTAAAATGGTCATAATATTGTTTTTTGCACCTTACAATGAATATTGGAGAGAAATGAGAAAAAATTGTATCATTCATTTGTTTAGTCTCAAGAAAGTACAATCTTTTAGTTCAATTCGTGAAGATGAAGTATCAAGAATGATCAAAAAAATATCTCAACAAGCTACAACTTCACAAGTCACCAGCTTGAGCACTATGTTATATTCACTTACAAGTACTATTATTTGTGGAGTTGCTTTTGATATTAGGTATGATGAAGAAGCACATGAAAGAAGGAGATTTAATGAACTTTTAATTGAGACTCAAGCAATGATGGCTAGCTTATTTGTGTCTAATTTTTCTTCTTCTTTAAGTTGGATTGATAAACTTACTGGATTGACAGATAGTCTGGAGAAGAATTTCAACAACTTGATAACTTTTATAAAGAACTCATTGAGCAACATCTTAATCCCAATAGGCCGAAATCCATGGAAGGGGACATTCTTGATCTTTTGCTCCAATTGAAGAAAGAGAAATCAACTCCAATTAATCTCACTTTAGAGGATGTAAAAGCTCTTGCCATGGCAATCTTGTATATTTATGTTAGTACATGTACTTTGAGACTTTCTTTTTTGATTTCACACCTGATGTTGTTGAAGAAAAAGGAAGCTGACGATTGGAACATGTCAAAGGAACACGTCCAACGAAGTTGATTGACGTGTCTGCAGCAGTGCTGCACGTCAGTCAGCTTCGTTGGACATGTTCCAATCTCAACTTCCTTCTTCTTCAGCAGATGTCTGGAGCTCATATTAGAGCCCTAACTAAATCCAGATCGCGCACTGCATGGCCCATTCAGGGGTGATGCTCCCAACAGGATTTAGACTTCCTCATGAATTGACAATTTTTCTTTGTAGGACGTGTTAGTTGCAGGATCACACACAAGCACGGCTGTAATAGTATGGGCAATGACAGCCTTAATGAAGAATCCAAGAGCCATGAAGAAAGTTCAAGAGGAAATTAGACAATCAATTGGAAAAAAAAGCATTGTAATTGAAGATGACATCCAAAATATGCCTTATCTTAAAGCAGTATTAAAAGAGACATTTCGATAATATTCATCAGCTCCACTCCTACTACCAAGAGAATCAATGAAAAAGTCCATACTAGAAGGATATGAAATTGAGTTAGGAACCACAATTTATGTTAACTTTTGGGCTATTGCAAGAGATCCCTATATGTGGGAGAATTCAAATGAGTTTATTCCTGAAAGATTTCTGAATAGCGATATTAATTTCAAAGGATAAGACTTTAAGTTAATTCCATTTGGAGCTGGACGAAGAGGATGCCCCGCTATGACATTTGGGGTTGCCATAGTGGGACTTGCATTGTCAAATCTTCTTTATGCATTTGATTGGAAGTTGCCTTGTGGCATGAGAAAAGAGGACATTGATACAACTGTTAGGCCAGGAATTGTCATGCATAAGAAAATATATCTTTGCCTTATCCCTAGATTATATTCAAATATGGAAAAAAAAAATTATTTTCAAGCTAAACATATATAAAATCATGTAATAAATTATTCTTATGTTAAACTTATTGATCGACTCTAAATTATGAATTTGTCTCTCACTCCGCTCTAGTTCCAGGAGTGTTGTATTTTGGTTCTTTTATGGGAGTTTGGCTAATGAATTTTACGAAGGAACACCTTTATATTATGTAAATAAATAAATATAGGGAAAATTATATGAAATGGCAAACATTCATAACTAATTATATCATAGGGGTATAGTTTAATTTATTTACATTATATAATTATAGTTTTTTTTTGCTATAATTAATGGGGTCCACAACCTATTATGTAACCAATAGTATAAAAACCTTATTTTCTAATTTTGTATATAATTATACACAAAACAATTTTCTCTCTCCTTTTCACAAATAATTTTCTCTCTCCTTTTCACATTCTAACGTCTTCTCCTACATTTAATACTCCAGCTATCCGGTTTGAATTCCAAATTTTTGTCCAAAATTTGAGTAATCCCTCCCGAAGTTGAAGTTCCCTCCCCAAGTTGAAGTCAATTTCGTAAGTACTCCTTAATTTTAGTTGTTTACCTTTTTTTTTTTTAACTTATTTAAAATTTGTATATGTGTTCTGTTTATTATTTTTTTTTCATATATTTTGATGAAATAATCGATTTTTTGTTCTTGATAGATCTAAAATTGGTCAAACAATGAACGAATCATCTTCATCTTTGAGGATTACCAGAGGTAGTCCTTTGCATGTCAATGTTGTTGACATTTTACCATCCTTTTCAATGGGGCTAACTCAAGATTTTGGGGTTAATGTAGGGTCTTTGGGAAAATCAAAACAAGTTATACAAGAACAAACCATGGAAGAGCTGAGATCAAAGAAAAAAAACGACCCTATGACAGTTCAACAAGTTATTAAAAATGCCAAAGCTAGAGGCATTAAAATTGTACAAGGAACAAGAAAGAGGAAAGCTGTAAACATTGAATCAGAGGAAAATGCTTCCGAAGTTGTCGGATCTGAAGAACTTCATAATCATGAGGTAGTGTCTTAAAACACAAAGTTAGATA
Source organism: Solanum pennellii (assembly GCF_001406875.1). Classification (NCBI taxonomy): domain Eukaryota; kingdom Viridiplantae; phylum Streptophyta; class Magnoliopsida; order Solanales; family Solanaceae; genus Solanum; species Solanum pennellii. Next base: position 83,304,334 of record NC_028645.1, read on the forward strand.
CAATTTTTTGGTTAATTAGTTGTCAATATACAAAAAATATTAAATTAAGTATTGTATATTGTATATTCCAGGTTTAGTAATTGTATATACTATATTGCATGTTTATGTTATTTTTGGTTTTTGTATATATATACAAAATAGTAATTGGACTTAGTTATACAGATGGAAAATTTGAATATATGATTAGAATTTGTATATTCTATTAGTTATATACAATTATTGAAGTTAGTATATATTAAGTTTATATACATATACAAAAAATGATATGTACATGTCTGTTTTAATAGCTGGTAGTAGGGGATTGTATATTAAAGGATCATTATTTTTTTTTATATAAATATATACACAAAGTAATTGGATTTAGTTATATAGATGGGAAAATATCATATGTGATTATAATTTGTATATTGTAGTAGTTATATACAAATTATTGAATATAATGTCATGTTTACCTAATATATTCATGTACACATATCAATATACAAAAAAGGTAAGTTTCATATATATAAACAAAAATTAATCTGTGCATGACTTATTTTTTTTTGAATTTGAACGTTTAGCTTAAAAAAAGGGACGTTTCCCAAAAATTGTGGCATTATCTTAATTTATTGTTACCACATTTAACGCTTCAGTTACAAACCACTTTTTAAAATATAATTGTATAAATAAAAAAAAAACCTTTATATACAAAATTAAAGATACCTAAAATAACTAAACTATACCCATATAATGTAATTAGGTAAACTATACCCATATAATGTTATTTAATCAAATAAGTTTGCCATATATGAAATTTTCCCATAAATATATGTGCTACTGGCAGTAATTTTTTTTGATTTTCACTACTAAAAAAGTTACTGTTTTTTTCATTGAAATTTTCTATTGAAAAATGTTTAACGACTATTTTTATAAATATTTTAATTGAGTCGGTGAGAAAAGAAAATATAGTATTCCCTTCGTCCTTTTTTACTTGTCTACTTTTGAATTGACACACTTATTAAAAAAATAATTAATGATGTAGTGAGTTTACCATTTTACCCCTATTAATTATGAAGTGGACGAAAAGTTCTACATTTTTCAAAGTAATTAGTCATTTAATTAAATTGTATAAAAGGTAAAAATTTGTTCTTTCTTGATATATCAAAATGGATAAATAATTAGGGACAACTATAAAAGGAAAAAGTGAACAAATAATTAAAAGACGAAGGGAATAGTATTTTTACACGGAAGAAGCAACAAATTGGAAGATGGTAATAAAACTATTTTGTATAAACGTTATAATTTATTTCAAAGTTGGAAAAGGCAATTACGTACCTTAGTACAAGTAAGAGTTGGAGGGGAGAAAACATCCTCACTAATATTTATGTTCTTTATTTCATACTTTATCACATATAAAATTATATAAAATTTCATATATCATAATAATAAGGTGTTATTTATAAACAAGACAAAAATAACAATCAGACATTTTATTTTAAAAGTTCTATCTAAAGTATTCAAACGATATGTTAGTTTGTGAAACACATCATATAGTAATACGATGCATTAATAATCATAAATCAAGAATGCACCATTTAATGTGAGATTCACCAATCCAAGGTGGGTGGGGTGGGGGGACACCTACTCGATTTGAGTTCAAAATGAATTATTTAGTTGTTTCAGATTAAATTTAAAATATTTATTTTTCGTCACGCAAAACCTACTCATATCTCTTGATACATTTTGGATTCAGAACCAAACTTGACGAATTTGATCCTTATTTTTGTATTAAATTTATTTCACTTTAAAAATTATGAATTTAAGTCTATTATTTTAATTATAGTGAATTTTTACCTATAAAAATATGCATCGTAAAAATATATCTCAATTATTGGATATTAAAGATTTATCTGCATTTGCCACTAATCCTCATTGTCTATACTGACACATGCTATAATACTCATTTTCATGATTTATATTACAGGTAGATATCAATTTACATCAAGGTAATTAAGTACCTTAGTTTTTTTTTTTTTTGGAGATTTCTTGTAGCAATTGAATATTAAGTGGTTTTCAGAGGTTTGAGAGAGAAATTAACAAATTGTGTAAAATATGATTAATTGATAGGCTGGGATGGATCTACTGAGTAGAGTGTCATTTATGAATTTACATAAATTAACCTTGATATAATTAAAATATTAATTCAAAAATTTTGAATTTTGAATTTACCGCAAAATATGAGGAGTAATATTTGCATAAATAAAAGTGTATGTGTGACGACCCAAAACGGGTCGCGAGTGGCACCCACACTTATCCTACTATGTGAGCGAACCAACCAATCCAATTCCCAACGTTTCAACCATAAATAACAAAATATAATGCGGAAGGCTTAAAACTCATTAATGAAAATCGATTAAATAACTTATAAACTCAATACTTATTATTTCCAAAACCTGGAAGTCATCACCACAAGAACATCTATCCTCAAGTTACTAATCTAAGAGTATCTAAGAAGCTAAAATAAGTAAAAAGCTAGTCCATGC
>NC_028645.1:83313674-83327940 GCF_001406875.1 Solanum pennellii
AAGTTCAGAGAGTCGATTTCAGTACCCAAATTTTCAGAATTCTAAGTGTTTTGGAACGAGACCCCCACGACGGTCCGTCGTGCCCATGGCGGTTCGTCGTGGGATCCGTCGACTCAGCCAGTTTTTCCAGAAATAAAATCTGCTGCTCAAAACGATTAAACAGGTCGTTGCAGTATGATTTCTTGGCATTAACATACCTCGTATATATTGTAAAATAGCAAAAAAAAAATCATGGGAGAATTAAGGAAAAAAACCAAACTTCTCAACTATCCTAGTTAATGGTCGACTAAATAAGTCTATCATCTTTCTAAAAATGGTAGTTGAGGCAAATCTAGATCATTAGATACAGATTTGATCTCTTTAAATTACCAATTTCTTTATATTTATAGATTTTTAAAAAGAATATTATTTAGGTGTGTTTAGCATGGAAAAAAATGAATAATTTTTTTTAATATTATCATATTCAGTTAGTCAAAAAATTTGAATAATATTTTCTCTAAAAAATAAGTTTTTTTTTTTTTAAAAAAGGAAAATAACTTTCTTAGTGAAAGTAGGAAGAAAATATTTCACAAACTTTCAAAGTGATTGTGTCATCCAACACCCTCCCACACGCCTTATCTTCATCCCAACTCGTAGCCACTTTTCCTACCACCCCACACCAGTAATTCCTTCACCTTCACCTCTCATGCTATTTGTCCAGATTATATACAAAAATCCAAAAAATATTTATCATAAAAGAAAAACATTTTCCTTCGTATCAACCACACCCTTACTTTTTAATTATAAATTAAAAAGACAATAGAAAATTTTATTACAAGACATTTCAAGTGACTTTGCCCAAAAAGAAAAAAAATGTTGTTTTCACTCTTTGTAGTCCTTGTTATCATCATTATTCTCAGTTTCCTTCTTCCTAAAGCCAAAAGGAATGGAAAAAACATTCTACCACCAGGTCCTTTAGGGTTGCCATTCATTGGAAATTTGCATCAATTTGATAGTGTAAAGCCTCATACCTATTTTTGGAAACTTTCTAAAAAATATGGAAAAATATTCTCATTGAAATTTTGTTCCACTCCAGTAGTTGTAATTTCTTCAGCAAAATTAGCAAAAGAAGTAATGAAAACACAAGATTTAACATTTTGTAGTAGACCTTCTACTCTTTGCCAGCAAAAATTTTCTTACAATGGTCAAGATATTGCCTCATCACCTTACAATGACAATTGGAAAGAACTTCGAAAAATATGTGTTGTTCATTTATTTAGTCCAAAAAAAGTACAATATTTTGTTCCAATTCGTGAAGATGAAGTATCAAGAATGATTAAGGAAATATCTCAACAAGCTGTCACTTCACGAACTACCAATTTGAGTAGTATATTGATTTCACTAACGACTACAATTATCTGTAGAGTTGCTTTTGGTATTAGGTATGATGAAGAAACACACGAAAGGAGGAATTTTAATGAACTTTTAAAAGTGACTGAAGAAATGTTGGTAAGCTTTTTTGTCTCTGATTTTTTTCCTCTCTTTGGATGGATTGATAATCTCTCCAAAAAAATAAATATACTCGAGAAGAATTTTAAGGATTTGGATGAGTTTTACGAAGGACTCATTGAGCAACATCTCAGTCCTAATAGGCCAAAATCCATGGAAAAAGGAGATATTATTGATCTTTTGCTCCAATTGAAGAAAGACAAGTCAACTCCAATCGATCTTACTTTGGAGAACATAAAGGCTATCATTATGGTAATAAACTACTCCATTTTATATATGTCAGTTGCTTACACCTATTAATCTTTCATTGACTTGATATTAATACTCGAAGTATTTGAATAAAGATAAAATGAGAAATTCAAAGTTTGTGAATTTGTGTCAATGTTTTTATGCTCTCAATTTATATCTTGTAGAATATGCTAGTTGGTGGAACGAACACTAGTGCAGCTACAATAATTTGGGCAATGACATCTTTGATAACGAATCCGAATGCCATGAAGAAAGTTCAAGAAGAAATTCGAGAATCAGTTGGGAAAAAGTCCATAGTGAGTGAAGATGATGTCCAAAATCTTCCATATTTTAAAGCAGTGATAAAAGAGACATTTAGATTGTATCCACCAGCTCCATTGTTAGTACCAAGAGAGACGATGAGAAATTCCGTACTAGAAGGATATGAAATTAAAGCAAAAAGTATAATTTATGTTAACGCTTGGGCAATTGCAAGAGATCCTGAAATATGGGAAAGTCCAGAAGAATTTATACCTGAGAGATTTTTGAATAGTGACATTGATTTTAAAGGTCAAAATTTTGAGTTGATTCCATTTGGAGCGGGCAGAAGAGGGTGCCCGGCTATGACACTTGGTGTGGCAACTGTGGAACTTGTACTTTCTAATCTCCTTAATGCTTTTGATTGGGAGTTGCCTTGTGGAATGAAAAGAGAAGACATTGACACTGATGTTTTGCCAGGACTTACTATGCATAAGAAAAAACCTTTGTGCCTTGTTCCTAGAAATTATCTCTAGAAATTAAATAAGAATAAACTCCAATGTTTAAATTAGTTAAATATGTATGTATGATTTCGTTAATTATCCATGTTTAATATGGTCATATGATTTTATATCTGTTATTTTTCGTTTTAAACTTGTAATGGAGTAATTGAAGAGGGGAAAACATTTTCACAAATATTTTTTCCTTTGTTATTTCATATTCAATCATATAATAAGGTATTATTTCTAAATTATAAAATAAAAGCAGCAATCAATGAATCATATTTTAAAAGTTCTGTTTAAACCATTCAAACGACCCTTTAGTTTGTGAAACACAACAATTACTAGTAGAAGTGGGTGGGGGTGGGGGTGGGGGGTCGGTCACCATGGGCCACGGTTCTTTTTGAGTTCAAAATGAATCATTTAGCTCGCGTTAGACCAAATCAAGAATAAACTTATAATGATTAAGTGATTAATTAATAAAATAAAAATTTATAACAGAAAAATGACATGCAACTTGATGAATTTGATTTTAATTTTTTTTAAAAATAAATTTGTTATACTTCAAAAATCAGAAGTAAAAATTTAATATTTTAATTTTAGTCAATTTTCACATATTAAGATATGCTCCACAACAAAAAAAGCTGGATTCTAATGAGAGCTATGCATCTGCCATTGTTCCTCATTGTCTATATTAACACATGTTATAAAATTCATTTTTATGACTTATATGCCATGTAGCTAGGTGTCAGTTTACATCAATGGAATTAAGTACATGGAGAAATTAATTGATAGGTGGGGGTGGACTATACAGAAATACAAGATAAAAAAAAATTAACTTTAATTTATTTAAAAAATAATTCATAAATTTTATTTATGTTCACCTAATAATCACTTAATTAATAAGTGTTAAGGGAAAAGGTTGATATTAATTCTCACCTCGTAAATTTTAAAATAGCCAAAAAAAAAAAAATCATAGGAGAAGGATATAAACCAAACCTCTTCTATCCTAATGATCGACTCAATAATATGTCTATTTTCTGGCTAAAGATAGTAGCAGAGGCAGATCTAGATCATTAGCTATAGGTTTGATGACGAATGACTATAAAAATAAGTGTTTTTCTTTTTCTCTTTAAATTACCAGTTTTAGTACATTTATATATATTTGAAATTTCATAAACATGTATTTTCTTTTTGATATTATCAAAATCATTGATTCAAACTCCCAACTCCTTTTAGGGTGGGTTCAGTATAAAAAAATAAAAGAATCTTAATGTTTGATTGATTAAAATATTTTAAAAATATATTGTTTAGGTATTCAAATTTTTTGAAAATAAGAAAAATAAATTTTCTCGTAGCCATCAATATTTGCCCCATCTCGTAGCCATCAATATTCGCCCCATCTCATTGTCTATATTAACACATGCTATATAACTCATTTTCATAACTTATATCCCAAGTAGGTATCAATTAATGTTTTGTAGATTTTTTGTTGCAATTGAAAGAAATTAAGTGGTTTTTAGAGATTTGAGAGAGAAATTAACAAGTTGTGTAAAGATGATTAAGTGATAGGTGGGGGTGGATCTTGCTATATATAATAGAGTGTGATTTATGAATTTACGTGAATTTAATAATAGAGGAAGACAAAATATCAGAAGTATAGTATTTCTCATGAAAAACGCTTATCCTTCGTACCAAACAAGCTCTTACTTGTTATAATTAATATAAATAAAAGAAACAACAGTAAATTTTACTACAAGACACCAAGTGACTCTTCTATACAAAATTTTAATATTGCCAAAAAAAAAATTATGTGCTTTCCATTCTTTGTAACCATTGTTATTATCATTATTCTCAGTTTTGTTCTTCCAAAATTAAAAAAGAATGAAAAAAACATCCTGCCACCAGGTCCTTTAAGGTTACCATTCATTGGAAATTTGCATCAGTTTAATAATTTAACCCCTCATATTATTTTTGGAAACTTTCCAAGAAATATGGAAAAATATTCTTATTAAAACTTGGTTCTACTCCAATAATTGTAGTTTCTTCAGCTAAATTAGCAAAACAAGTAATGAAAACACAAGATTTAGCATTTTGTAGTAGACCTTCTATTCTAGGCCAGAAAAAATTGTCTTACAATGCTCAAGATATTGCTTTGTCACCTTACAATGACCATTGGAAAGAGCTACGTAAAATATGTGTTAGGTCATTTATTTAGTCTAAAAAAAGTGAAATCTTTTATTTCAATTCGTGAAGATGAAGTATCAAGAATGATTAAGGAATTATCTCAACAAGCTGTAACTTCCCAAATTACCAATTTGAGTAGTATGTTGATTTCACTAACGACTACAATTATATGTAGAGTTGCTTTTGGTATTAGGTATGATGAAGAAACACATGAGAGGAGGAATTTTAATGAACTTTTAAAAGTAACTGAAGAAATGTTAGCAGGCTTTTTTGTATCTGATTATTTTCCCCTCTTAAGATAAATTGATAAACTCTCTGAAAAATTAAATAAACTTGAGAAGAATTTTAAGTATTTAGATGAGTTTTATGAAGGACTCATTGAGCAACATCTCAGTTCCAATAGGCCAAAATCCATGGAAGGAGATATTGTTGATCTTTTGCTAGAATTAAAGAAAGAAAAATCAATTCCAATCGATCTTACATTGGACAATATAAAGGGTATAATCATGATAACAAACTACTTTATTTGTATCTATTTTATAAAATTTTCGAATGCATGAAGATATAGTTTGTTGCTATGTTTTTATCCTCCTATTTTCTCTTGTAAAAAATATGCTAGTTGCTGGAACGGACACTAGTGCAGCTACAATAATTTGGGCAATGATAGCGTTGATAGCAAACCCGAGTGCCATGAAGAAAGTTCAAGCAGAATTTAGAGAATCGGTTGGGGAAAAGTCTATAGTGAATGAAGATAATGTCCAAAAAATCTTCGATATTTTAAAGCAGTGATAAAAGAGACATTTAGATTGTATCCACCAGTTCCATTGTTAGTAGCAAGAGAGACTATGCAAAATTCCATACTAGAAGGATATGAAATTAAACTAAAAACTATAGTTTATGTTAGCGCTTGGGCTATTGGAAGAGATCCTGATATATGGGAAAATCCAGAAGAATTTATACCTGAGAGGTTCTTGAATAATGATATTGATTATAAAGGTCAAGATTTTGAGTTAATTCCGTTTGGAGCAGGTAGAAGAGGGTGTCCAGGTAGAGCACTTGGTGTAGCACATGTGGAACTTCTAATCTTCTTTACGCTTTTGATTGGGAGTTGCCTTGTGGGATGAAAAGAGAAGACATTGACACTGATGTTTTGCCTGGAATTATACCACATAAAAAAAACCATGGTGCCTTGTTCCTAGAAATCAAACAAGAACAAACTCCAGTTTTTAAATTGGTTAAATATGTATGTATAACTTTGTTAGTTGTCCATGTTTAATATGGTCGATCGTATGGTTTTATGTCTTATCACTTTTTGTTAAAAATTTGTAAGTAATTGTATCAATAAAATCACTTTTCTATTTCCAAAAGGTATCGCGAAAAAATGAAAAGAAAAAAGCATTTTTCCTAATTTCAAGTAAAATAAAACCAATGTTAGATATCTTTTATCTCATCCATAGAGAACATTATTGCCTTTATTGTCACAACTCAAGCACACACGACATGTATTATTTGTTTTGGCCAAACACGCCTTACGACTATAGTATATAACTCACTCCTTAGAAAAATTCTAAGCGAGGTTTGTCAATATATATCATTCATAGGGAATCATGTTCCATTAAAATCATATTTGTCATACCCCAATTCAAAAACACGTATTATCAACATTGCGCCCAAGACCCATATATTTCTTCCTTGGCTATGTCATCACTGAGCCCAAAAATTGTATGTACTATATGAACTTATGTTATTTTTTATAAAGTTTCTTACTTTCTTCCTTCATTCCGATTGATATGAGATTCCAATATATTGTAACCTTTACCCCTTCTTCATAGTTTAATTTAGAATTTCTTTTCCTTGACCATGTATTAACCCAAATTTTTGGACCCAAAAACTAAAGCTTTCATATTTTAGAGTTTATTAGTTTCTTCCCCTTCTAATAGGAAAAAATATCAAATGTTTAATTAATGCTATTAAGTCATTGATGAGATAAATATCTAGATAATATGGAAAAGAAAATGAGTGATAGAGGAGAAAAATCATTTTTCAGGCTTTAATTATTGTGGCCTGTGAATTTTCCAAAGTCCCTGCTTCGTTTATTGTTACTTCATAATATATTATTTTATGTCATATATTTTTGGGTTCCTATGTTTCTTTTTCAAATGCTTTTTAAATGTTGTGACTTATAGTTATTTTGTGTAATTTTTTTTAAAAAAAATTAAAGATTCTATGCTCGAATTCAAACTGAACAGTAGTTTGTTTGATCTCATAGTGCGAAAGTCAAACAAATTAAATAGAAGGAGTACTATAAATGAAAGAAATCGTAGAAAATAGATATAGAAAAGAAGTGATTTTTCCAAAAAAAAAAAACACATGATGTTCTTTCTACTCTTTGTAACTCTTGTTATCATCACTATTCTCAGTTTTATTCTTCCTAAAACCAGAAAGAATAGAAAAAACATTCTACCACCAGGTCCTTTAGGGTTACCAATTATTGGAAATTTACATCAATTTGATAGTTTAAACCCTCATCTCTATTTTTCGAAACTTTCCAAGAAATATGGAAAAATATTTTCATTGAAACTTGGTTCTTCTACTATGGTTGTAGTTTCTTCAGCAAATCTAGCAAAAGATGTATTGAAGACACAAGATTTAGTATTTTGTAGTAGACCTTCTCTTCTTGGACAACAAAAATTGTCTTACAATGGTCATGATATTGCCTTGTCGCCTTATAATGACTATTGGAGAGAACTTCGAAAAATTTCTGTTCTTCATTTATTTAGTCTCAAGAAAGTACAATATTTTAGTCCAATTCGTGAAGATGAAGCATCAAGAATGATCAACAAAATATCTCAGCAAGCCGCCACTTCACAAATTACAAATTTGAGCGGCATAGTAATTTCACTTACAACTACAATTATTTATAGAATTGCTTTTGGTATTAGGTATGATGAAGAAACACGCGAAGGGAGGAGATTTAATGAACTTTTAAAAGTGACGGAAGAAATGTTGGCTGGTTTTTTTATCACTGACTATTTTCCTCTCTTAGGATGGATTGATAAACTCTCTGGTAAAATAAATAAACTTGAGAAAATTTTTAAGGATTTGGATGAGTTTTATGAAGGACTCATTGAGCAACATCTCAATCCCAATAGGCCAAAATCCATGGAAGGAGATATTATTGATCTTTTGCTAGAATTAAAGAAAGAGAAATCAACTCCAATCGATCTTACATTGGAAAACATAAAGGCTATTATCCTGGTAATGACTAATGAACTACTCTATTGTTATAAGCAAGTCTCCTATATAATTGTTATGTATTTATTGACTTGATATCAACACTCTGTCATACAACTAAGTTTTTTCCTTGGTCGTATTTTTTGATCAAATATTAAAAAGTGCCTTTTTAAACTTAGTAAAATTACACATGTTATAATAACATTTTCTGATATTATTTAGGATAAAAATTCAATTGATACCACACACTTTCTCTTGCAGAATATGCTAGTTGGTGGAACAAACACGAGCGCAGCTGCAGTAGTGTGGGCAATGACGGCCTTGATATCTAAACCAAATGCCATGAAGAAAGTTCAAGCTGAAATTCGAGAAATGGTTGGTAAAAAGTCCATAGTGAATGAAGATGATATCCGAAATCTTCCATATTTTAAAGCAGTGATAAAAGAAACATTTAGATTGTATCCACCAGGTCCATTGCTACTAGCAAGAGAGACGATGCAAAATTCCATACTAGAAGGATATGAAATTAAAGCAAAAACTATAGTTCATGTTAATATTTGGGCAATTGCAAGGGATCCTGAAATATGGGAAAATCCAGAAGAATTTATACCTGAGAGGTTTTTGAATAGTGATATTGATCTTAAGGGCCAAAATTTCGAACTGATTCCATTTGGAGCCGGCAGAAGAGGGTGCCCGGCTGTGGCACTTGGTGTGGCAACTGTGGAACTTGTACTTTCAAATCTTCTTTATGCTTTTGATTGGGAGTTGCCTTGTGGAATGAATAAAGACGACATTGACACAAATGTTTTGCCTGGACTTACAAGGCATAAGAAACAACCTTTGTGCCTTGTTCCTAGAAATTATCTTCAAAAGTTAAACTAGACCAAACTCCAATGTTTTAAATTAGTTAAATATGTATGTATGCTTTCGTTAATTATCAATGTATAATATGGTTTTATGTCTTTCATTTTTCGTTATAAACTTGTAATGGAGTTGTTGTTTCAATAAAATCTCTCTTATAGTTCCAAAGGATTAAACAAGTATGAGAAAAGAATTTAGTGATATTAACTCCTTTGAAGAAGTATTACACAAAATTGATAAAACTTACCATTGAATCCATCTGGTCGTGCAATAGTATCATGAGATATATCAAAAACAACATTTTATTTTCAGTTTCACCATCAGAAGACTATTATGCGAATGTCACCTAACTCTCATTAATCAAATGCATATAGAAGTATCTATAACCTCTATCGTTGCAACACTAAGTGCAGAAACTAATATCTTTTTACCAGAAAACATACTTACCAAATCAACCTTGTGTTACTCTATACAAAGTTTTTTCTCTTTACTCTCTTATTCTCGATGCAAAATTTAATTAAGAATTTCTATTGCTTGACAATTAATGAATACGAGAATTTTTAGACGCAATCTAAAGCTTCCACATTTGTGAGTTTATTCCGTTTTCAAATTGCCTTTTGTCTAATTCTATGTAAATATAATTATAGGTGAGGCATTTAAAAGTACAAGATTTAGCATTTTGTAGTAGACCTTCTATTCTAGGCCAGAAAAAATTGTCTTACAATGCTCAAGATATTGCTTTGTCACCTTACAATGACCATTGGAACGAGCTACGTAAAATATGTGCTAGGTCATTTATTTAGTCTAAAAAAAGTGCAATCTTTTATTTCAATTCGTGAAGATGAAGTATCAAGAATGATCAAAGAAATATCTCAACAAGCTGTAACTTCCCGAATTACCAATTTGAGTAGTACGTTGATTTCACTAACGACTACAATTATTTGTAGAGTTGCTTTTGGTATTAGGTATGATAAAGAAACACATGAGAGGAGGAATTTTAATGAACTTTTAAAAGTAACTGAAGAAATGTTGGCAGGCTTTTTTGTATATGTTATTTTCCCCTCTTAGGATGGATTGATAAACTCTTCGGAAAAATAAATAAACTTGAGAAGAATCTTAGGTATTTGGATGAGTTTTATAAAGGACTCATTGAGCAACATCTCAATCCCAATAGGCCAAAATCCATGGAAGGAGATATTGTTGATCTTTTGCTAGAACTAAAGAAAGAAAAATCAATTCCAATCGATCTTACATTGGACAATATAAAGGGTATAATCATGATAACAAACTACTTTATTTGTATCTATTTTATAAAATTTTCGAATGCATGAAGATATAGTTTGTTGCTATGTTTTTATCCTGTTATTTTCTCTTGTAGAATATGCTAGTTGCTGGAACGGAAACTAGTGCAACTACAATAATTTTGGGTTGTAAGCTTCACTGTTGCAACACTAAGTGCTAGACCTGCAGAGACGAATCAAAATTTTGATTTTTTTTTTTAAATATGATTCAAAATACGGTAAGAACTATATTTCTACTCTAACTTTTCTTATTTTTCATATATAGTCTATGTGAAAATTTTATATAAAAATTGTGGATTCAATTGAACTTATAATTGTATGAATTATATATTCAACATTGAAGTGGATTAGTAAGATAAAGAAAATAGACACCTTCTTGTTTCTTATAAAAGTAGCTTATTAATTTTTAAAAAAACATTTATATTGATTGGATAACTTTATAAGTATTTAAATATTAAATTGTAAATTAAAAATATAAGATGAAATTAAAGATATTAATAAATCCAACAAAAGTTTCAACTCTCTGTAATCAAATTCTCTTCCCCAAAAATCCAACAAAAGTTTCAACCCAACAAAAGTTTCAACACAACAAAAGTTTCAACCCAACAAAAGTTTCAACCCAACAAAAGTTTCAACCCCTTTTCTGGAGGAGAAAAGGGGTTTAAATAGAAGGAGCCAGTTAGGGTTTCGAATGGAAGGCGGGGGGATTTCAGCCCATTTCAAATTTGAAATTCGAAATCTTATCCAAATGTTGAAGAATATGCTCCGAGGATGCTCCAACTTGTCGCATCCCAACAGATTGAGGGCGTGGTGGATGGCCGAGATCAATCTCTCGTCCTTGGCAAACGACGTGGCTCGATCCTACGTTGCCAAGGACGAGCTCGTGTCGCCTAGTGCGTTGCAGGGCTGGCCTAGTGCGTTGCAGGGCTGTGCGAGCTAAGGCTGCAGGGATCCGTTGCGTTGTCTCGTTCACGCGCAATGGAGAGAGAGGGGGAGAGAGAGGAGGAGAGCGTGAGGGTAGAGACGCGGGTTCGCGTCTGGATGCTGATTTCTGGGAATTTCGCGTGAGGGAGGTTCTGAATTTTTTTTTCTTTTTTGCGTCTGGGAATTTTGTGGGTTTCTGTTGGGGGTTACGCGCTTGGGGAAGAAGAAGGGAGAGGGGAAACGGGTCGGGGCCGGGTCGACTGAAGGGAAAAAGGGGATGGGCTGGATTTAGGAAAGAAGTGGGCTGGGATTAAAGGTGTTGGGTTGGAATGGGAGAATTGGGCCTCAGAATTGGGTTGGTTTCGAATATACACAGGATATACCGGCTATATACACAACTATGTAAACATTATATCGTTATATTTTCGCAAAATTATAAAACTAATTAATTTAAATTATTTGGAAAATTTAGGAAGCTCGATAATTAATTTATACCGACGTGGGTCGAAATTGGGTGTCAACAACTGTCCCTCATTTTACTCGGGTTGAAGCAAGCAGCTCGAGGAAAATGAAATTGACCAGACCAATTTTGACCAACTCCATTCATTTTAAAGGAAGGATTCGACAAAGGGTCTAGGAATTATGGCCGAACCCCTGCGAACTGGTTTCCTACATATCTCAGGCTATATGAGAATTCAGGCCACTTGTAGTTCGATAAGCTTGATTTATCGCACGATTTTGAAAAAATCAAAAGCCATCTCGATACCGAATTATGAAGGTATCGAAATGCTCGAGAATAGAATTCGCGAGCGAATGTTGGAATACAGCCGAGTTTTCAACATCAAAATCCGCCTACATATCCTTAAACCTTCGGAATCAGGCTGTGTGTAGTTCGACTCAATCGGTGGAAAAGGAAATCTATTATGCTAGATAACCTTTGGTTTTGGACAAGTGACAAATTAACGAGTATGAAAAGAGGCTTGTAACCTCTTAGCCATGAATGTGGCGCGCTTCACACCCATAATTAAGAACTTACACGGACATAACTTCCAAAGCTCTTGACGCATTGTCACTCAGATTGGAAACTTGCTTCCGATAAAACTAAACTTCCGGATGCGAGACAAAAATTGACGGAACTAAGGAAAAACCCGCGTGCTTCGAGAGGGGTGGTTCGATGGTGGTGGAAGTCGCTCCTCTGCTCGCGTCCTAAGAGTTTGACATTCCTCTTTGGACTGTGTCCCAGTTCGCTGCTAAGAAAAAGTTCCACGTTGTGCTGCATCCTTTTTGATGTCGTCCGCACCTGTGGTTTTTGGAGAATTCATCCTTTTGGATGCTCTCGACAAAGACTGAGATAAAACTCGTCAGCTTAAAAAATGCAATTAGGATGGGAGACAGTGTCTTTTACCATGCCGACACTTCATTGTTCTCCTCCATCTTCGACGTCGACTCGATCGGTCTGACGTCCAGCAAATAAAGCTTATGCCTTGTACTTTGCAATATAATCTTCAATGTACTCTATACTTGATGTCGAAATAAATAAGTAAATGCTGATGCAATATTAATGTCTCTTTTGTCGTCATCTTTGATGCTCTCTTTGATGTTTGCTTTTATCAAAAATAAAAGAATGCAGTTGAGGCTGATGGATAAATATTGCTCTCGGGATGCACGATTTCCCTTTCTTTATCTAGGTATGTCCTCTTGCGGGGCATGAATATCTTCCCGCGATACATAAATTCCTGCGAGGTATGAAATCTTCTCGCAATGCATAACTTTCAGCGAGGCATGGAGTCTTCTCGCGATGTGCAAATTTCAACGAGGCATGGATTCTTCTCGTGATGCATAAATTTCGACGAGGTATAAACTCTTCTCGCGATGTCTAAATTTCAGCGAGGTATAAAATCTTCTCGCGATGTATAAATTTTGACGAGGCATGAAATCTTCTCGTCGTGCATAATTGTTGACTCGCAATGCATGATTTTTCGCAATGCATGACTTTTCCGCGATGCATGATTTCCGCAATGTATGATTTCTGCAGTATGACTTCCGCGATGCATGAATATTTATATCATCTGTGTTGATAATAACGGCAAGACGATCTCCCAATAATATATCGACTTGATCGATAATGATAAAATAATAATAGCATAACAACCTCTTCTGAGGTAATGCATTGTCTTGATCGACAATAATTATCTTGCTTTAATAACGCAATGCAAATGGCGTCCTTTACGCAAATCGTGAAATCTTCGTTGAGATTCCTGTTTGATTCACCTTTGAATCTGGCCAGACACTTTGTAAATTTCATATTGTCGGGGAATGGCTTGAAATAAACAAACCCATTCACAAGTTTCCGACATAAGCGATATAAAATGCTTCCTGTTCTCAGTAAAATTACTGATTTTGGGGATGGTTTTCTCCTCTTTGGAGTTCCCTGTAACGAGCTAGCTAGCTCAATAATTATCCAACTGTAACGAGGTGGATGCTCGATAATAATCCAGCTGTAACGAGGTGGACGACTCGATAATAGTCCAGCTGTAATGAGGTGGACGGCTCGATAATATTCCTGCAAGATAAAAAGAAACTTGTTTAGAAATCACTTGAGGCAATATAAAGGAATAGAGATAAAATAAGGTGGAAGATTTTCAAGGTTTTGTTGAGGAGTCCACGATGGGTGCAAGTGACGCCTTTTGTCATTCTTGACAGCTTTACATAGCCATTTTTGTGACTTCAATGTTCCTGCATCCAAAGAAAAATTCTTAGTTTGAAAGACTGATTTGTGTTGGTCTTGTCTCCATGCTCCTTCTTGCAGTTGGCTTACACGCTCGCCCGTCCTTTACATGACATATTTGATGGAATTTTCGAGGGCCCTCCTCAAAAGTTTGTCCCGGTCTACAATATAGAAGAACTCTCATAACTTGCTCTGTCAAGTCTGAGGTTACTCATTCTGGAATTTTGAGGTCCTTCCTCAAAGTTTCCAGCTTACTTCAATAAGTAACATACGACATTTGTGGAATTTTTGAGATCATCTCAAAAATTCTGTCCCAGTTGCAAACTAGACTATCGTATTTTTGAGATGCACCCAAGGCTAACTCCGTAGCATTTTGGTCTTCTATTTTGACTTGTTGAAGAAGTCCAACTTCAAATGAATTTTTGAGATCCTCTCAGAAATTCTGTCCCAGTTTCCATTATGAAGAGAAATGGAAATCTTACTGGGTATATGACCGAGCCGTTGTGGCGCCTACGTATCCCATTGGAGCAGGAATCAGGTCAAACGTAGTTCCCCTC
>NC_028645.1:83329514-83356875 GCF_001406875.1 Solanum pennellii
CGTGACCATACTTACCTCCTCCACTTTTCCTTTTGATTTATCCATATCACTGATCCGAGTAGATTTTCCATTAGATCGCAATGCGGTAAATTTGGTGAGCTTTCCAGTCTTGAAACCATCTTCCAAAGCTTCTCCCACTTTGACAATCTCGACAAACTTTTGTCCCATCATACACAACATTCTTTCATAGTACTCAGGCTCTTGAGTACGAATGAACATTTCAGTGATCTCACGTTCAGACATTGGAGGTTGAACTCTTGCGGCCTCTTTTCTCCAACGAAAAGCGTATTCTCGATAATGTTCTGTAGACTTCTGTTTGATCTTCTCCAGGTAGTAGCGATCTGGGGCATCTTCTATGTTATGTCTAAATCTTTCCGTGAAATCCCTTGCGAGTGCATTCCAACTTTGCCATTGTTTCAGCTCCTGTGATGTAAGCCACTCCAGAGCTTCTCCACTTAGACTTCGACCGAAGAGACGCATCAATAATGCTTCATTTTTGCCAACTCCACAAGTTGATCACAATAAACTTTCAGATGTGCTAGGGGATTTCCTGTTCCATTAAAAGTGACAAACTTTGGCACTTTGAACCCTTCTGGGAGGTCGAGATTCGGATGGATGCATAAATCCTTATAGCTCAATCCATCGACTTCGGAAATATAGTGCAACTCCTTCATGGCTTTCCTGATCTCTTCTTTCATATTCACCTTGACTACCTCTTCTTTTGACGTCCACTCTCTCTCCTGTTCCTTATAGTGATCAAGCTCGGAACAGTTGGCATAAGGTTCATTTGAAGTTGGGATTTGGAAAGTAGTCTTTTGAGGTATGGGTGGAAAAATGGAAGGATTCTGGGTATTTTGAGTGGCTTGATAATTTTGGGGGAAATTTTGAGGATCGGTATTTTGGTTTGAAGATGGGGGAGGGTTTGAGCATTGTTCGTATTTTGGTTTTGAGGGAGATGGAGGATTTGAAGGTTAGTCTTTTGTGGATGTTGTGGTGCTTGACACGATGTGGTGGCGTGACGGGGATTGGGGATAGTTGAGTCAATCGTTGGAGGATTTTGAGCGGGGTTAGAGAGAAGGTTTTGAACCTGTTCCGCGCTTGGGGGAGGAAAATGGAGCGGAGGTCTTCCATCTCTTGGAGGGTTGAAGGATGAAATTGGATTAGACGAATCTTGCATTCTTTGCATTTCGACCCTCATTTCGGCAATCTGTTGCATCAACTGCATAATTAATTCATTTTTATCAGCGGCGGCGGGTTGAGCCACGACGGCATCATTCACGTCAATCTCCTCATTGTTATCCCCCGTAGTTGTCCTTTCTTTTGCAAATTTTGATCGGGGAAGGAATCTTTAGTGGGCCTCAGACCTTGTGAAATACGGATGATCAACCAACTTATCAACACAGATCAGTTTTAAATACCTGACAAATGAAAAAACTCAAAAGACCAATATGTTAGTGCCTGGAGGTGGTAAATAATACAAGATATCACATATAGGTGTAAACACATAAGAGTTGCTTTACGCGGAGATAAACTGGCTCACAAATATAGAGAAATGATTAACTAGACAGGAATTTGTCTACTCGACTTTGGGATTTAGTGAATAAAATGTCGACTTGCGTCGAGACAAAGTTGACGGTATCTTTCACTACCGTACTTTGATTTTTAATTAAGATGTAACTCTAATTTCCTTGTAAGAGTCGAAAAAGATAAAATTTCTCAAAATTCTTTTGGTTTGAAATGATGAATCTTTTTCTGATATGAGAGTAGTACTAAAGAAAAATGAAGTTCGTTTTTTTTTTTTTTTTGGAAACTGAAGACTCGAAGAGTATTTGGACGCACTTTTGATAGTGACTCGATATTTATGCTTATGGGTTCTAAAAATATTAGAAGAAGAGTGAGCTAGAATATCTCCAAATAAAACAACATATTCAAATAGGCATTTATAAACAAATATTACGCGTTCTAAACAGATATGTGACCCTTTTCTGCCAAGGGTGGGCCTAGCGATTTGAGGGATGTATACGTCATTTTGAAAACCGTATACATCCTTTAAATTTATACACATAAGTATGAACGTCCATTTAGGCCATGGGCCGTTTTGGACTCAAGGCGGTCTTCTAATGGGCCCAACATGCCATGGATATTGGGTCGTCTTAGGCAAATGCGCTATTTCGGGATTTGGTTTAGCTCTATCCTAGGTTTACTAGAATTGTTTTCAAATTGACGGTTACCCGAGTCGGACAAACATCGGGGTGGAGTTATCGAACAACGCCGGATGACCGCATTCCGACTATTTATTCGATACTCCCAAATGATTTCTTGGGTATATCTGAGAGAAGTCGCGGTAAGCCGCGTAACTTCCGTTTCCTAATGCAAACTATTTGCCGTTTGGCGGAAGTTATGCCATGAAATGCAATTTTCAAAAACTAAAGTGTTTAAACAATTAAACAATTATTGCAAATAGTCAAATAGGTTAGTCTTAGGGTTAGAATCCTCCAAATACTCCCCAGCGGAGTCGCCATTTCTGTTTTATCGAAAAATGATTTTTTCGAAAAGAGTTTGTTTGTTTTAAAGGCATTTTCGACTTTTAGGAGTCGCCACTTAATTTTTAAGGAAAAATCAAGAAAACTCATTTCCAAAACAACTTAAACAGAAAAATTTGTTTTGAAAATATTTTTAAAGGGTTCGGGATTCCTATTAGCGTCTTAGGAAGGTTTCGAAAAAGCACCTAAGACGCTCCGCTAACTTACGGTTTTCCGGCGATTAACTTATTTGACTATTTTCGTTTTAACTTTTTGCGAATCTTTTGTTATTTGAACTTATTAGAAAATTACTTAGCCAAGTTCACAAGTTGAAAATTTTGTTGTTTATCTTGTATTTTTACGAGTCTATTTCGAAGCTTAACTTTATTAGAGTTCGTCTAAACAAGTCATGAATTTGAAATATTATCGTTTTTTAAGGCTTAGTTTTAATTTTTTTTAAGTTTGATAAAATGAAACGCGTTCATGGGGGTTTGGATTCTTCTAACCCTAACTAACGACATTCAAGCAAACATATAAAAGAATAATAAAAGGAGAGAGAGAGAGAGAGAGGGAGGGATTTTGGGTCCAAACTCGGGTTCTGTTCGCCTTGACCGAGTTTTGGACCCACCTGTTTTCTTTTGGGTTTTTGACCCATTCCTCTTTCGTACCTGTCCTAGTCTAAACATACAAAATAAATTTCAAGAAAATAAAACAACAAGGGCTTATGCCCATTACAAAATAAAATACAAAAATATAAAAATAAAGTATAAAAAAAAAAACGCCTTCTAATCCTCTTCTTCGAATTTCCTCAATCTTCAAGGAATTTTGAGTTCTTGCACGCCAATTCCATGGCTGGATGACTTGATGAAAGGGAAGATGCGAGTCTTTACGACTCTCTCGAATTGCAAAAGAAGAGTCCATAGAGAACTCAAGCGGTTTTACCTGTCGAGGAGCAGCGACGCCGGGACAATCACGCAGGGAGCACTTCTTCGTCACCCCACTCGAATTCGATCGATATTCAGAACTCAGCGACAACTCGAACTCGAACGATACTCAAGAACAACGAGGTATCTACCTTGGACGAGACCTGGGTGGATATAGGTGTGTGTAGATGACGGAATGGATACAAAATCTCCCTATGACGGATTCAATTCAAAAAAAAACTTTCTCTCTACAACAGGAGGCAAACAGATTTTTCTTTATGTATACCTAACCGAGTCTAAATGAAATCCCCTCCAACCCAGAATTTTTCCCTTAAAATTTTCAACTCTCTGTAATCAAATTCTCTTCCCCAAAAATCCAACAAAAGTTTCAACCCAACAAAAGTTTCAACACAACAAAAGTTTCAACACAACAAAAGTTTCAACACAACAAAAGTTTCAACCCAACAAAAGTTTCAACCCAACAAAAGTTTCAACCCCTTTTCTGGAGGAGAAAAGGGGTTTAAATAGAAGGAGCCAGTTAGGGTTTCGAATGGAAGGCGGGGGGATTTCAGCCCATTTCAAATTTGAAATTCGAAATCTTATCCAAATGTTGAAGAATATGCTCCGAGGATGCTCCAAATTGTCGCATCCCAACAGATTGAGGGCGTGGTGGATGGCCGAGATCAATCTCTCGTCCTTGGCAAACGACGTGGCTCGATCCTACGTTGCCAAGGACGAGCTCGTGTCGCCTAGTGCGTTGCAGGGCTGGCCTAGTGCGTTGCAGGGCTGTGCGAGCTAAGGCTGCAGGGATCCGTTGCGTTGTCTCGTTCACGCGCAATGGAGAGAGAGGGGGAGAGAGAGGAGGAGAGCGTGAGGGTAGAGACGCGGGTTCGCGTCTGGATGCTGATTTCTGGGAATTTCGCGTGAGGGAGGTTCTGAATTTTTTTTTTCTTTTTTCGCGTCTGGGAATTTTGTGGGTTTCTGTTGGGGGTTACGCGCTTGGGGAAGAAGAAGGGAGAGGGGAAACGGGTCGGGGCCGGGTCGACTGAAGGGAAAAAGGGGATGGGCTGGATTTAGGAAAGAAGTGGGCTGGGATTAAAGGTGTTGGGTTGGAATGGGAGAATTGGGCCTCAGAATTGGGTTGGTTGCGAATATACACAGGATATACCGGCTATATACACAACTATGTAAACATTATATCGTTATATTTTCGCAAAATTATAAAACTAATTAATTTAAATTATTTGGAAAATTTAGGAAGCTCGATAATTAATTTATACCGACGTGGGTCAAAATTGGGTGTCAACAATTAGCATAATTAAACTTTTTTTCTTATTTGCTACTACAAATAAATATTTCAAAAATAAGGTTAAGTTGGACGGATTGGTGTATAATCTGTACTTATTGTTTAGCCTATATTGTTCGGTCTATTTTATTCAAAGTGAAACTTTATGCCGATTTATATAATGTCATATTTATTAATTTAATCTATTTTAATTAGTTCATATCCAAACAAACGTCCATATATCACTCCCAAAATTAAATAGTCCCTCCCTTTTATTAAGATACAACAAGTAATATCATATGGTACAAACATGCACTACCTTTTATAAGAAAGATTTATATATCTCTCCTTCTTTAACTTATTTTCGGACACATATTATTAGTCATGAGTACAAATTATTACGTTGTGATATCTCTTGACAAATTAATTATTAGCCAATTTTAACACTTATACAACTTGTGCTAATAATATTCTTTAGTGAAAGAGATATTGATGTGATATACTAAATGATTAATTAGGGTGTAAAACATACTTATGATATATTTGAAAGATTTTATAAGAGATAAAGATTCATATTTGTCTTTTTACTTTCAGAAAAGGAAATAGTGATGATTTATTATTATCATATATCTTTTTGATATATTTATCTTTATCATCTAATTTTGAATACATATTTATTTTTAAACTATTAGCGCTCACATCTCACTCTTGTTATCGCACGTGGCACCTAAATTTCAAGAATTCACCATACCCAGTATTTACACGAAGTCATCCAAAAGGATTAATGTGAATTATCTTAACTTGGTAATCTTATTTCTAGTGCTAAGTTATGCGTAGATAAATAACTGGAAAACATGATTGCTAAAGGACAAAGGTTATTTCAAGCCTTAATTTCCGTAGTCAATAATTTTTTAGGATCTTTAACATAAATACTCGTATAAATTTACAGATTCTTCTAGATGTAGATTATCCACCGTCATACATATCTTATATATATCTATTGATATTTTTAATTTAAATTATTAGGTAGACAGCAATTTAAATTGATTCACTAATTTTAACTTAAGTTATTGAATAGACAACTTCCCATTATTTCACATGTCATATTATATGGTTGTGGAATAATCTTTACATAAAAACAAAACATGAGTAAGTACAATTACATAAAAAGTTAAAATTCTTGAATTGTGGTGAAAAAGCATCTAGTACATAACTAGCTCCATAAAATATTAATCTATAGACAAGTAAGTAATTACTAATGAGTAAATAAAAAAAAGTATACAATTAGTAGTTAAAAGGATTTATTACAAACAACAGACAAAAAAGAGAAGATAAGTTCAATGTCATAATTCTAAATATGGGTGTACAAAAATCGAACTGGAAATCGAGTTAAATTGGAAAAATAAATTGTGATTTGACTTGATTTGATATTGGGAAAAAAAATCTGACTATATTTGGGTTGGGTTGGTTTTAACTAAAAAAAAAAATAACCCGAGACCAAACCAACCCGACATTATATGTATAATTATAAAATTTTATT
The DNA here is from genome assembly GCF_001406875.1 of Solanum pennellii. Taxonomy (NCBI): domain Eukaryota; kingdom Viridiplantae; phylum Streptophyta; class Magnoliopsida; order Solanales; family Solanaceae; genus Solanum; species Solanum pennellii. Next base: position 83,335,785 of record NC_028645.1, read on the forward strand.
TTATAAATAAAAATATTTACTTTGATATCAAGAAGAAGCATTGGAGGAAATTCTAGAGGGAGGTTAGCAACTTGCTATGGAGCTGCGCTTTATCATACTTGGCGTGCTAAAAACTCGAAGGAAAAAAACAAACACATGATGTTCTTTCCACTCTTTGTAACCCTTGTTATCATTACTATTCTCATTTTTATTCTCAAACTTTAGTGTTTATATTTATTATACATTTTTATGTCTGTTATTTTTCGTTATAAACTTGTAATGGAGTAGTTGTTTCAATAAAATCTCCCATCTTGTTCCATAGGATGTTGCGGAATTTGGTAGCTATTTGTATGGCTGAACATGTTATTATCTAAATAAAATCCTTCCATTATTTAGCAAACAAAATAAATTCAAATTTTTGGACCCAAACTAAAGCTTTGATATTTTTGAGTTTATTAATTCCTTCCCCTTCTAATAGGAAACAATATCAATCATTTATTCAGTAATCAAATTGCCTTTGTCTAATTAATGTTAATTGTTATGAAATCATTTGTTAGATAAATATATAGAGAATATGGAAAAAAAGTTGATTCATAGAGAAGGAGAAATCATTTTCAGGCTTTAATTATTGTGGCCTGTGAATTTTCCTATGTCATTTCCATTAATATTAAAACGGAAAAGGGCTTAAAATATCCTTGATAAAATTACCCTTCATCCACCTATTGGCTCCAAAATGCCCTTTTCATCCATCTATTGGCTTCAAAATACCCTTATCATCCACCTTTGTGTTCAAAATTGACTACTTCAAAATCAAGTGAGATAAATTAAAACGGAAGAAAATACTATAAATGAAAGAAATAGTAGAGAATCTTAACACAAGATATAGAAAACGAAGTGACTTTTCTTAAACACATGATGTTCTTTCCACTCTTTGTAACCCTTGTTATCATCACTATTCTCAGTTTTATTCTTCCTAAAACCAGAAAGAATAGAAAAAACATTCTACCACCAGGTCCTTTAGGGTTACCATTTATTGGAAATTTACATCAATTTGATGGTTTAACCCCTCATCTCTATTTTTCGAAACTTTCCAAGAAATATGGAAAAATATTTTCATTGAAACTTGGTTCTTCAACTATGGTTGTAGTTTCTTCAGCAAATCTAGCAAAAGATGTATTGAAGACACAAGATTTAGTATTTTGTAGTAGACCTTCTCTTCTTGGACAACAAAAATTATCTTACAATGGTCATGATATTGCCTTTTCACCTTATAATGATTATTGGAGAGAACTTCGAAAAATTTCTGTTGTTCATTTATTTAGTCTCAAGAAAGTGCAATATTTTAGTCTAATTCGTGAAGATGAAGTATCAAGAATGATCAAGAAAATATCTCAGCAAGCCGCCACTTCACAAATTACAAATTTGAGCGATATAGCCATTTCACTTACAACTACAATTATTTATAGAATTGCTTTTGGTATTAGATATGATGAAGAAACACGCGAAGGGAGGAGAGTTAATGAACTTTTAAAAGTGACGGAATTAATGTTGGCTGGTTTTTTTGTCACTGACTATTTTCCTCTCTTAGGATGGATTGATAAACTCTCTGATAAAATAAATAAACTTGAGAAAAATTTTAAGGATTTGGATGAGTTTTATGAAGGACTCATTGAGCAACATCTCAATCCCAATAGGCCAAAATCCATGGAAGGAGATATTATTGATCTTTTGCTAGAATTAAAGAAAGAGAAATCAACTCCAATCGATCTTACATTGGAAAATATAAAGGCTATTATCATGGTAATGACTAATGAACTACTCTATTGTTATAAGCAAGTCTCCTATATAATTGTTATGTATTTATTGACTTGATATCAACACTCTGTCATACAACTAAGTTTTTTCCTTGGTCGTATTTTTTGGTCAAATATTAAAAAGTGCCTTTTTAAACTTAGTAAAATTACGCATGTTATAATAATATTTTCTGATATGATTTAGGATAAAAATTCAATTGATACCACACACTTTCTCTTGCAGAATATGCTAGTTGGTGGAATAGACACGAGCGCAGCTGCAGTAGTTTGGGCAATGACAGCCTTGATATCTAAACCAAATGCCATGAAGAAAGTTCAAGCTGAAATTCGAGAAATGGTTGGTAAAAAGTCCATAGTGAATGAAGATGATATCCGAAATCTTCCATATTTTAAAGCAGTGATAAAAGAAACATTTAGATTGTATCCACCAGGTCCATTGCTAATTGCAAGAGAGACGATGCAAAATACCATACTAGAAGGATATGAAATTAAAGCAAAAACTATAATTCATGTTAATGTTTGGGCAATTGCAAGGGATCCTGAAATATGGGAAAATCCTGAAGAATTTATACCTGAGAGGTTTTTGAATAGTGATATTGATCTTAAGGGCCAAAATTTTGAACTGATTCCATTTGGAGCCGGCAGAAGAGGGTGCCCGGCTGTGGCACTTGGCGTGGCAACCGTGGAACTTGTACTTTCAAATCTTCTTTATGCTTTTGATTGGGAGTTGCCTTGTGGAATGAATAAAGACGACATTGACACAAATGTTTTTCCTGGACTTACAAAGCATAAGAAAGAACCTTTGTGCCTTGTTCCTAGAAATTATCTTCAAAAGTTAAACTAGACCAAACTCCAATGTTTTAAATTAGTTAAATATGTATGTATGCTTTCGTTAATTATCAATGAATAATATGGTTTTATGTCTTTCATTTTTCGTTATAAACTTGTAATGGAGTCGTTGTTTCAATAAAATCTCTCTTATAGTTCCAAAGGATTAAACAAGTATGAGAAAGGAATTTAGTGATATTAACTCCTTTGAAGAAGTATTACACAAAATTGATAAAACTTACCATTGAATCCATCTGGTCGTGCAATAGTATCCTGAGATATATCAAAAACAATATTTTATTTTCAGTTTCACCATCAGAAGACTATTATGCGAATGTCACCTAACTCTCATTAATCAAATGCATATAGAAGTATCTATAACCTCTATCGTTGCAACACTAAGTGCAGAAACTAATATCTTTTTACCAGAAAACATACTTACCAAATCAACCTTGTGTTACTCTATACAAAGTTTTTTCTCTTTACTCTCTTATTCTCGATGCAAAATTTAATTAAGAATTTCTATTGCTTGACAATTAATGAATACGAGAATTTTTAGACGCAATCTAAAGCTTCCACATTTGTGAGTTTATTCCGTTTTCAAATTGCCTTTTGTCTAATTCTATGTAAATATAATTATAGGTGAGGCATTTAAAAGTACAAGATTTAATATTTTGTAGCAGACCTTCTTTTCTTGGTCAACAAAAATTGTCTTACGATGCTCAAGATATTGCATGCTTTGTCACCTTACAATGACCATTGGAAAGAGCTACGTAAAATATGCGTTAGGTCATTTATTTAGTCTAAAAAAAGTGCAATCTTTAATTTCAATTCGTGAAGATGCAGTATCAAGAATGATCAAACAAATATCTCAACAAGCTGTAACTTCCCGAATTACCAATTTGAGTAGTATTTTGATTTCACTAATGACTACAATCATTTGTGGAGTTGCTTTTGGTATTAGATATGATGAAGAAACACATGAGAGGAGGAATTTTAATGAACTTTTAAAAGTAACTGAAGAAATGTTGGCAGGCCTTTTTGTATATGTTATTTTCCCCTCTTAGGATGGATTGATAAACTCTTCGGAAAAATAAATAAACTTGAGAAGAATTTTAAGTATTTGGATGAATTTTATGAAGGACTCATTGAGCAACATCTCAATTCCAATAGGCCAAAATCCATGAAAGGAGATATTGTTGGTCTTTTGCAAGAATTAAAGAAAGAAAAATCAATTCCAATCGATCTTACATTGGACAATATAAAGGGTATAATCATGGTAACAAACTACTTTATTTGTATCTATTTTATAAAGTTTTCGAATGCATGAAGATATAGTTTGTTGCTATGTTTTTATCCTCTTATTTTCTCTTGTAGAATATGCTAGTTGCTGGAACGGACACTAGTGCAGCTACAATAATTTGGGCTGTAAGTTTCACTGTTGCAACACCAAGTGCTAGACCTCGAGAGACGAATTCAAAATTTTGATTTTTTTTTTTTTAAATATGGTTCAAAATACAATAAGAACTATATTTCTACTATAACTTTTCATATTTTTCATATATAGTCTACGTGAAAATTCTATATAAAAATTGTGGATTCAATTGAACTTATAATTGTATGAATTATATATTCAACATTGAAGTGGATTAGTCAGATAAAGAAAATAGACACCTTGTTTCTTATAAAAATAGCTTAAAATAAAATTATATTTCAACAAAATTTAATTTTAAAAAAAAAAACATTTATATTGATTGGATAACTTTATAAGCATTTAAATATCAAATTGTAAATTAAAAATATAACATGAAATTAAAGATGTTAATAAATATCAAATTTTGTATGGAATGAATATATTGTAATTCTTACCAAATTTGGAGAGTAATTTTCTAAAATTAGTTGATTTTAACTACGATTATGATATTTGTTCATATGATATAATTTTGACCTTTAAACTTTTAATATAACACGTATCCCTAATCTAGTCATGTACTTGACGAAATGGAGGAGTAATAGAGAAGAGCCAGATCCCAATTAAATAATTTTGATGGGCTTTTTGGGCCTAAACTTAGTAAGTTAGCCCAAACACAAACTAACACTTGGGAGGATGTATTAGGTGAGATGTATAAAAATAATATTTTTAATTATTTATAATTAAACTTTTTTTCTTATTTGCTACTACAAATAAATATTTCAAAAATAAGGTTAAATTGGACGGATTGGTGTATTATCTGTACTTATTGTTTAGCCTATATTGTTCGGTCTATTTTGATTCCAAGTGAAACTTTATACCGATTTATGTAATGTCATATTTATTTATTCAATCTATTTTAATTAGTTCAAATCCAAACAAACATCTATATATTACTCCCAAAATTAAACAGGCCCTCCCTTTTATTAAGATACAACAAGTAATATCATATGGTACAAACATGCATGCACTACCTTTTATAAGAAAGATTTATCTATCTCTCCTTCTTTAACTTATTTTTGGCCACATATTATTAGTCATGAGTACAAAGTATTACGTTGTGATATCTCTTGACAAATTAATTATTAGCCAACTTTAACACTTATACAACTTGTGCTAATAGTATTCTTTAGTGAAAGAGATATTGATGTGATGTACTAAATGATTAATTAGGGTGTAAAACATACTTATGATATATTTGAAAGATTTTATAAGAGATAAAGATTCATAATTGTCTTCTTACTTTCAGAAAAGGAAATAGTGATGATTTATTATTATCATATATCTTTTTGATATATTTATCTTTATCATCTAATTTTGAATACATATTTATTCTTGAACTATTAGCTTTCACATCTCACTCTTGTTATCGCACGTGGCACCTAAATTTCAAGAATTCACCATACCCAGTATTTACACGAAGTCATCCAAAAGGATTAATGTGAATTATCTTAACTTGGTAATCTTATTTCTAGTGCTAAGTTATGCGTAGATAAATATCTGGAAAACATGATTGCTAAAGGACAAAGGTTATTTTTAAACCTTAATTTCCGCGGCCAATAATCTTTTAGGATCTTTAACATAAATACTCATATAAATATACAGATTCTTCTAGATGTAAATTATCCACCGTCATACATATCTTATAAATATCTATTGATATTTTTAATTTAAATTATTAGGTAGACAGCAATTTAAATTAATTCACTAATTTTAACTTAAGTTATTGAATAGACAATTTTAATTAATTTCTTTTGATTTTGTTGTGTTACTTTCATGAATCGTGACCTGTGTCCCATTATTTCACATGTCATATTATATGGTTGTGGAATGATCTTTACATAAAAACAAAACATGAGTAAGTACAATTACATAAAAAGTTAAAATTCTTGAATTGTGGTGAAAAAGCATCTAGTAAATAACTAGCTCCATAAAAGATCAAGCTATAAACAAGTAAGTAATTACTAATGAGTAAATAAAAAAAAGTATATAATTAGTAGTTAAAAGGATTTATTACAAACAACAGAAAAAAAAGAGAAGATAAGTTGTTATAATTCTAAATATGAGTGTACAAAATCGAATCGAAAATCGAGTTGAATCAGAAAAAAAATTGACTAATGGTTTGGTTTGACTTGGTTTGATATTGGAATAAAAAACCTGACTATTTTTGGGCTGGATTGGTTTTAACAAAAAAAAATAACCCGAGATCAAACCAACCCGACATTATATATGTAATTATAAAATTTTATTTTATAAATAAAAATATTTACTTTGATATTAAGAAGAAGCATTGGAGGAAATTTCAGAGGGAGGTTATAGCAACTTGCTATAGAGCTGCGCTTTGTCATACTTGGCGTGCTAAAAACTCGAAGGAAAAAACAAAACACATGATATTCTTTCCACTCTTTGTAACCCTTGTTGTCATCACTATTCTCAGTTTTATTCTCAAACTTTAGTGTTTATATTTATTATACATTTTTATGTCTGTTATTTTTCGTTATAAACTTGTAATGGAGTAATTATTTCAATAAAATCTCCCATCTTGTTCCAAAGGATGTCGCGGAATTTGGTAGCTAATTTGTATGGCTGAACATGTTATTATCTAAATGAAATCCTTCCATTATTTAGCAAACAAAATAAATTCAAATTTTTGGACCCAAACTAAAGCTTTGATATTTTTGAGTTTATTAATTCCTTCCCCTTCTAATAGGAAACAATATCAATCATTTATTCAGTTATCAAATTGCCTTTGTCTAATTAATGTTAATTGTTATGAAATCATTTGTTAGATAAATATATAGATAATATGGAAAAAAAGTTGATTCATAGAAAAGGAGAAATCATTTTCAGGCTTTAATTATTGTGGCCCGTGAATTTTCCTATGTCACTTCCATGAACATTAAAGCGGAAAAGGACCTAAAATATCCTTGACAAAATTATCTTTCATCCACATATTGGCTCTAAAATGTCCTTTTCATCCACATGTTCGCTTCAAAATACCCTTATCATCCAACTTTGTGTTCAAAATTGACCATTTTGAAATCAAGTAAGATAAATTAAAACGAAAGAAAGTACTATAAATGAAAGAAAGAGTAGAGAATCTTCACACAAGATATAGAAAACTAAGCGACTTTTCTTTAAAAAAAAAAAGAAAGAAAGAAACACATGATGTTCTTTCCACTCTTTGTAACCCTTGTTATCATCACTATTCTCAGTTTTATTCTTCCCAAAACCAGAAAGAATAGAAAAAACATTCTACCACCAGGTCCTTTAGGGTTACCAATTATTGGAAATTTACATCAATTTGATAGTTTTACCCCTCATCTCTATTTTTCGAAACTTTCCAAGAAATATGGAAAAATATTTTCATTGAAACTTGGTTCTTCTACTATGGTTGTAGTTGCTTCAGCAAATCTAGCAAAAGATGTACTGCAGACACAAGATTTAGTATTTTGTAGTAGACCTTCTCTTCTTGGACAACAAAAATTGTCTTACAATGGTCAAGATATTGGTGTGTCGCCTTACAATGACTATTGGAGAGAACTTCGAAAAATTTCTATTGTTCATTTATTTAGTCTCAAGAAAGTGCAATATTTTAGTCCAATTCATGAAGATGAAGTATCAAGAATGATCAACAAAATATCTCAGCAAGCCGCCACTTCGCAAATTACAAATTTGAGCGATATAGTAATTTCACTTACAACTACAATTATTTGTAGAATTGCTTTTGGTGTTAGGTATGATGAAGAAACACGCGATGGGAGGAGATTTAATGAACTTTTAAAAGTGACGGAAGAAATGTTGGCTGGTTTTTTTGTCACTGACTTTTTTCCTCTCTTAGGATGGATTGATAAACTCTCTGGTAAAATAAATAAACTTGAGAAGAATTTTAAGGATTTGGATGAGTTTTATGAAGGACTCATTGAGCAACATCTCAATCCCAATAGGCCAAAATCCATGGAAGGAGATATTATTGATCTTTTGCTTCGTTTGAAGAAAGAGAAATCAACTCCAATCAATCTTACTTTGGAAAACATAAAGGCTATTATCATGGTAATGACTAGTGAACTACTCTATTGTATATACACAAGTCTTTTGTATCGTTATGTATTTACTGACTTGGTATTATCACTATGTCACACGACTAAGTTTTTTCCTTAGTCATGTTTATGATGCGGTCATAATAAAAAGAAACTCTTTTGGTCAAATGTTAAGAAGTGCCTTTTTAAACTTATAATATTACACATGTTATAACATTTTCTTATATGATTTAGGAAATAATTTCAATTGATATGAAATGTTGCATTTAATTTTATCCATACACTTTCTCATGTAGGATATGCTAATTGGAGGAACAGACACGAGCGCAGCTACAGTAGTTTGGGCAATGACAGCCTTGATATCTAAACCAAATGCCATGAAGAAAGTTCAAGCTGAAATTCGAGAAATGGTTGGTAAAAAGTCCATAGTGAATGAAGATGATATCCGAAATCTTCCATATTTTAAAGCAGTGATAAAAGAAACATTTAGATTGTATCCACCAGGTCCATTGCTAATACCAAGAGAGACGATGCAAAATACCATACTAGAAGGATATGAAATTAAAGCAAAAACTATAGTTCATGTTAATATTTGGGCAATTGGAAGGGATCCTGAAATATGGGAAAATCCAGAAGAATTTATACCCGAGAGATTTTTGAATAGTGATATTGATTTTAAGGGCCAAAATTTTGAGCTGATTCCATTTGGAGCAGGCAGAAGAGGGTGCCCGGCTATGGCACTTGGTGTGGCAACTGTGGAACTTATACTTTCTAATCTTCTTTACACTTTTGATTGGGAGTTACCTTGTGGAATGAAAAAAGAAGACATTGACACTGATGTTTGGCCTGGACTTGCGATGCATAAGAAAGAACCTTTGTGCCTTGTTCCTAGAAATTATCTTCAAAAGTTAAACTAAACCAAACTCCAATGTTTAAATTAGTTAAATATGTATGTATGCTTTCGTTAATTATCAATGTATAATATGGTTTATGTCTTCCATTTTTCGATATAAACTTGTAATGGAGTTGTTGTTTCAATAAAATATTTCTTATAGTTTCAAAGGATTATACAAGTATGAGAAAGGAATTTAGTGATATTAACTCCTTTGAAGAAGTATTACACAAAATTGATAAAACTTACCATTGAATCCATCTGGTCGTGCAATAGTATCCCGAGATATATCAAAAACAACATTTTAATTTCAGTTTCACCATCAGAAGACGACTGTCACCCAACTCTCATTAATCAAATGCATATAGAAGTATCTATAAGCTCTATCGTTACAACACTAAGTGCAAAAACTAATATCTTTTTACCAAAAAACATACTTACCAAGTCGAACTTGTGTTACTCTTTACAAAGTTTTTTCTCTTTACTCTCTTATTCTCGATGCCAAAGTTAATTTAGAATTTCTATTGCTTGACAACGAACGAATACAAGAAATTTTAGACGCAATCTAAAGCTTCCACATTTGTGAGTTTATTCCGTTATCAAATTGCCTTTTGTCTAATTCTATGTAAATATAATTATAGGTGAGGCATTTATTCTCAGTTTCCTTCTTCCTAAAGCCAAAAGGAGTAAATCTAGCAAGAGAGGTAATGAAGACACAAGATTTAGCTTTTTGTAGTCGGCCTTCACTTCTTGGCCAACAAAAGTTGTCTTACAATCAATGTTATTATCCCAATAGGCCAAAGGAGATATTATTGATCTTTTGCTCCAATTGAAGAAAGAAAAATCAACTCCAATCAATCTTACTTCGGACAACATAAAAGGCTATTATCATGGTAATAATCTACTCTATTTGTGTCTATTTTACTTGCTCTCATCGGCTAAATATTAAGAAATGCCTTTTAAACTTGCGCTTTTAATTGGGAATTGCCATGTGGAATGAACATAAAGACATTGATACTGATGTTTTGCTTGGACTTGCTATGCATAAGAAAAAACCTTTTTGTCTTGTTCCTAGAAATTATTACTAGAAACTAAACAAACCGTGCAATAAGGTCACCCATAACACGGCTCTCGGCCATGCTATTCAATAATATTGAAAAAATGGTAGTGTAAGGTAACAACTAGTATGGAAAACTGGTCGACTTTGGAAGCCTTCACCCGTACCGAACTTCAACGTTTAAATTAATTAATAATGTATGCTTTTGTTTGTCATCTGTATTTTAATATATGGTCGTATGGTTTTATGCCTGCTTTTTTTTTTTTTTTTTAACTTAGTACCCTTTTGAGTGCTTATTAAACATCAAATAGGCCAAACTACTCATCAATAGAAAATATTGTTCAAAACATAATAATAGAAAATGAAACATAAGCTTTGTAATATTCATCTCAAAAAAGGAAATTACATTACTACTTATATAAGAATTGGAAAGGGGGAAACACTCTTCCAAATATTCATATTCTTATTCTACCTTCTATTCCGCATGCACAAGCTATCACTAAAATAGTCTACATATAATTTTTGGGGACAAGGCAAAGATCATTTTTCTTATGCATAGTAATTCCGCGCAAACTCTCTGTGTCGATATCTTCAATGTTCATCCCAAAAGGCAACTCCCAATCAAATGCATATAGAAGGTTTGATAGTATAAGCTCCACTGTTGCAACACCAAGTGCTATACCTGCAGAGACGAATTCAAAATTTTGAATTTTTTTTAAAAATATGGTTCAAGATACGATAAGAACTATATTTCTACTATAACTTTTCATATTTTTCATGTATAGTCTACATGAAAATTGTATATAAAAATTGTCGATTCAAATAAACTTATAATTGTATGAATTATATATTCAACATTGAATACCTGGGCAACCTCTCCGCCCTGCTCCAAATGGGATAAATTCATAATCTTGACCCTTAAAATCAATGTTATTATTCAAGAATCTCTCGGGTATAAATTCTTCTGAATTTTCCCAGTACTCAGGATCTCTTGCAATAGCCCAATAGTTTACGCGAATTGTTGTTTTTGGTGGAATATTATACCCTTCTAGTATTGAATTTTGCATTGTCTCTCTTGCCACTAGGATTGGAGCTGGTGGATACAATCTAAATGTCTCTTTTATTACTGCTTTGAGATAAGACATATTTTGAGTATCATCTTCATTTACGATGCCTTTTTTCCCCATTGTTTTTCTAACTTCTTCTTGAACTTTGTTCATGGCTTTTGGGTTCTTCATTAAGGCAGTCATAGCCCAAATTACTGTAATTGCGCTAGTGTCCGTCCCAGCAAGAAATAAATTCTACAAAAACATATAACTTACTAATAGGAAAATAATAGAGATGAGAGACATGCGTCTTATTTAAAATTAAATGCATGTACATTAAGGCATAGTTTATTACCATGAGAATTGCTTTTATGTTGTCCAAAGTGAGATGGATTTGAGTTGATTGCTCCTTCCTCAATTGTAGCAAAATATCAATCATATCTCCTTCCATGGATTTTGGCCTATTGGGATTGTGATGTTGCTCGATGAGCTCTTCATAAAATTCATCCAAACACTTGAAATTCTTCTCAAGTTTATTTTTCATTCCAGTAAATTTATCAATCCAACTTAAAGAAGGAAAAAAATCGGAGACAAAAAAGCTAGCCAAAATATCTTGAGACTCATTCATAAGTTCATCAAATCTCCTCTTTTCATGTGCTTCTTCATCAAACCTAATACCAAAAGCAACTCTACAAATAATTGTAGTTGTAAGTGAAATCACTATTTTGCTCAAATTGGTAATTTGTGAAGCGGCAGCTTGGTGAGATATTTTCTTGATCATTCTTGAGACTTCATCTACACGAATCGGACTAAAAGATTGAACTTTCTTGAGACTAAATAAGTGAATCAAACAAACTTTTCTAATTTCTCTCCAATAGTCATTATAAGGTGAAAATACTATGTCATTACTATTGTAAGACAATTTTTGTTGGCAAAGAGTAGAGGGTCTACTACAAAATGCTAAATCTTGTGTCTTCATCACTTCTTTTGCTAATTTTGCTGAAGAAATTACAACTATTGGAGTAGAACCAAATTTCAATGAAAATATTTTTCCATATTTTTTTGAAAGTTTCCAAAAATAGATATGAGGAGTTACACTATCATATTGATGCAAATTTCCAATGATTGGCAAACCTAAAGGACCTGGTGGTAGATTGGTATTTCTACTTATTTTGGTTTTGTTAACAAGAAAAATGAGAATAATAGGAAAAGCTACTAAAAGTAATAGAAACAACATCATGATTTTGTTGTGACACTGCCAAATGCAACTTCGAATGTAACCTATAAATAGATCTTCTATATAATGAATTGCTTTTATACACATTTTTTTTTGTTCAAATGAAATAAGAAATATTTGAGAATGACATCACTACTTAATCTCGAAGCTAACCATCACCTCGGGTTGTGAATCTCCAAGTTTGTTTAGGTATGCAATGACATAACTTGTTAAAATATTTTAGAATATGATATCTGATAATATAATTAAGTAAATAAAAGTATTTTAATTTTAATAATTACGTTTTTAGATAGATAACCACAAGTTCGGAGGTTCAAGTCTTCCTTCTAGCGATTTTCGTTTAATTATAATATTAATAAAAGACCACTAAATACCGTCTAAGGGTTGAAAAAAAAAGTGTTCAGATAGATAATTGTACTCAACGCAATAGCAAAACGTACTTTTAAAATATATGATTGTTCTTCGGAGTTCATGCTAGGGGTGGTAATTAAGCGTGTCAGGTCAACTTTGAGTGGGTCGTAATGAGTTAAGACATCAATCAGATCAAGATTTAACCCAACTCAAATTTGCTTAGGTCAAAACGAATTAGGTAACAAATTATATGACAAATCAAAACCCTATATATATATATAACTTTTTAAAGTTAACGAATACTCGTATACCTAATATTTCCACCTGATTCCACCTCTGGGCTCATATCAGATTTAGCATGAAAGCGATAAGGTGATAACACTTCCGAACAATTTTGGATATGTATAGAATTCTTTGATTTTTTCTAAATTTATGTTCTTTAAGAAAGTCATAATTATCTTATAATTAATTATAACGCATTGTTTTTGGTAAGATACAAAGTTTTAATACCTTGCAGTTTTATAATTATCTTCTTGAACAAATAATGATTACGCATAAGTTTTCATTTTTTAAGCTTAAACTATTTATTTTTTATAGTGAGCGGTAGAATTAATTAGTCCAATTATAAATTTTCCCTTTAAATTATTTAGTAAAGTTGATATAGATGTTCGAATCATAACTTAGTCTGCTTTAATTGAACACTTAAATTTACGATAAATTATTAGACCTTTCTAGCTCATACTTCAGTAAGTTTTTCCATATATTTTAAAATGTGCATTACGTAAATAAGTTTAGTGTATATAAATGAATTTGGCAAAATTTAGACACGCATCAATTATGTTATCTATCTTTAGATTAGTTAGATGAGTTTATATGAAGAACGTTTGCAAACTTGGATATATACGTCTTCTATACGCTACTGCGCATAATACAACCAAATTCACAACGGATAGACACATATTTAGGATATTATTGCGGTCGCAGATCTAGAAGGTTGGTTACGGATTTATATGTCTTATTATTGTTGTTTTAGATTATATATTTTATATATATATATCGAGAATTCAATTATTATTGTAGATTTATAGAATCAACTTGAAGTTGTTATAAAAAATTCATAAATTTTAAATGTTAGAATCAATAATTTTAGAATGTAAGGGACTTGAGTTTGAAATTATAAATCACATCCTATTTGATCTCTTGATTCAATGGGTTCAGAGGCAATGCCAACATTTTAAATTTGTAGGTTCAGAATTTGAATAATCATTTCAGGTGCTAGTAACTGGATTTTAAATTTAGTATATATATATATTTGACGAAGTTCTTAGTATTAATATATTGTTTGACCAAAAGTTACATAAGAGGTCTTTGATTCCCCTTATATGATTTTGAATAGTCCTTTCCATTGAGCAAATTTTTGGGATTAAGTTAGGTCTAATATTTATTTTCTTATTATATTATTCAAGTCATACTGATTCCAATTTATTGTTTTCGACGTGGAACCTCCCATTTTATATTTTACACTCTCCAAATGTACAATTATGAGCATACCCCACTTTGATGGAATTAGGGTACTTGATCTCCTTTTATGATCTTTATTACGTTCCACGTCCGTAGGCTAAGGAAAATATCAAAGACATATATCACCTACTAAGAGCCCATATGGGATGGCTGAAAAACTCAAATTGGATGACTTCTAGGTTAAAAAATAAAAAGTAGGAAAAATTCTAACTACTGTTTTTATCTTTTTAACGTACACATAAATTTTATATTTATATACCTACACATCATTACTTACTAAAATTGCTCTAATCAACAACAATATATAATGAAACGTTTATGAATATCTTCTTTCGAAATTAGTACAACACTATTTTGAATAATTAATGTTTGATAAAAAATTAACTTATAATAAACTCAAAGAACAAGCTGTCTATTCATTTGGAGAATATTCTTTGGTTTGATTTAATTCATAAAATCGAAAAAGACAGTTATATTTATAATTTAAAAAGTTGAAAAGGGGGTGACACTCTTATAAATATTCATATTCTTATTTCACATTTTATTTGTTCCGCATATATATATATATATATATATATATATATGAGTTAGGATTAAAATGAAGTCTATTTTTCTTTACTATATATATAGTAAAGAAAAATAGACTTCATTTTAATCCTAACTCATATATATATATATATATATATATATATATATGAGTTAGGATTAAAATGAAGTCTATTTTTCTTTACTATATATATAGTAATTTCTCAATAAATGTTTGTGTCGATATCTTTTATCTTTATTCCAAAAGGTAATTTTCAAATAAATTCATATAGAAGATGTGATGCTAGTATACGGCTCTACAATTGCAACATCAAGTACAATACCTACATAAACTTGATTTTTTGATTAATTAAATAAAAAATTGAGCGAATTAAAATGAATGAATCATTAACCTGTACCAATTTTAAAGAATTGACCAACAAGGATTGTAGTAGAGTTGTAATGTACACGAAGTCTCCTTTGTTAGAGAGCGCTTTATCCAATATAAAACTTTTCACGTGAATTCGAATTTAGTCAGATTTCAATATGAATACACAAAATTAACACAGATCGAGTTGGCTTGACCATATGTTCAATGATTAAATGGGAACAAGTCAACAAACTCTCATTAGTAAGTACATGCGTAGAAGTAACATTAATTTAGCTTTAAAAGGATCACGTCACTTGAGAAATTTGTGGTACTTTAATATAAAGTTTAACATAACCTTTAAAAAATGTACATTAATTCAAATAATTATGAATGAAACACATTTTCATAACAAATTCAATATTAATATTTTGACTTTAATTCCCTTTCTGTCTGCACAATCACGTCTCTATTCATTATCACATTTTTTCAGTTTCTCACATTAATGAAGCAATGGATTTTTTCTTTTCAAAGTATTGTACCGTCTTCGTCATGAAAAGCACAATATTCAGAGGAATAAAAATGTAGTACTAATTTGTAATTTTGTATTAAATAAATAAATATATTTTGACTTTAAATCATATACTAGTGGCAAAAGAAAAATTGAAATATCTTTCTGAAAAAAATTCACCGCCATACCATTTTAATCATTTAAGTTGTGAAAAATAAAAGGGTTAACAGTTTAATACAAGGTCTATAAATAGAAATATATTTGAGATATATATGATATCATATAACTAGAAAAAAATGATTATGATAATTTTTATTCTCTTAGTAACTCTTCCTATTGTACTCAATTTCCTTGCCAAAAAGGATAGGAAAAATGTTATGCCACCTGGTCCTTTAGGGTTACCATTTATTGGAAATTTGCATCAATATGATGGTTTAACCCCTCATATTTATTTTTCGAAACTTGCCAAGAAATATGGAAAAATATTTTCATTAAAACTTGGTTCTACTCCAATAGTTGTAATTTCTTCAGCAAAATTAGCAAAAGAAGTGTTAAAAATACAAGATTTAACATTTTGTAGTAGACCTTCTTTTCTTGGTCAACAAAAATTGTCTTACAATGGTCATGATATTGCCTTTGCACCTTACAATGACTATTGGAGAGAAATGCGAAAAATTTGTGTTGTTCATTTGTTCAGTCTAAAAAAAGTACAATCCTTTAGTCTGGTTCGTGAAGATGAAGTATCAAGAATGATCAAGAAAATATCCCAACAAGCAACTGCTTCTCAAATTACAAATTTAAGTAATTTAGTGATTTCACTAACAAGTACTATTATTTGTAGAGTTGCTTTTGGTACTAGATATGATGAAGAAGCACATGAAAAGAGGAGATTTGATGAACTTTTAGCAGTGGCACAAGAAATGATGGCGCGGTTCTTTTTCACGGATTATTTTCCTATGTTTGGTTGGCTTGACAAAGTATTTGGAAATATTAGTAGACTTGAAAAAAATTGTAAAGAATTAGATGAGTTTTATGAAGAACTCATTGACCAACATCTTAATCCCAATAAGCCAAAATCCATGGAAGGAGATATTATTGATCTTTTGCTACAATTGATGAAAGAGCAATCAACTCCAATTGATCTCACTTTGGACAACATAAAGGCAATTCTCATGGTAAGTAATCAACTGTACATGTCTATTATAACCAATATATGCATATAGATAAAAGAATTTAATTTATATACAATAATAGTATACATGTATACACAACTATTTTTATGACAATCCCTTTCATTCTCCTCTAAATTTGATTGTTTTGTAGAATATATTTGTTGGTGGAACAGACACTAGCGCGGCTACAGTAGTATGGGCAATGACAGCCTTGATGAAGAATCCAAAAGTCATGAAGAAGGTTCAAGAAGAAATTAGAAAATCAATTGGGACCAAAGGCTTTGTGAATGAAGATGATGTTCAAAACATGTCTTATTTCAAAGCAGTGATAAAAGAGACATTTAGATTATATCCACCAGCTCCAATCCTAGTACCAAGAGAAACAATGAAGAAATCCATACTAGAAGGGTATGAAATTCAGCTAGGAACTATAATTCATGTGAACTCGTGGGCTATTGCAAGGGATCCTGAAGTATGGGAAAATCCAGAAGAATTTATGCCCGAGAGATTCTTGAATAGTGACATTGATTTCAAAGGCCAAGATTTTGAGTTGCTTCCATTTGGTGCAGGACGAAGAGGTTGCCCAGGTACTTAATGGACCTACCTATTATATATTATACGTGAAAATCTTGTATGTTAGAAATTTAAGTTTTGAATTCGTCTCTATAGGTATTGCACTTGGTGTTGCAACGGTGGATCTTATGCTTTCAAACCTTCTTTATGCATTTGATTGGGAATTGCCTTGTGGGATGAAGAAAGAAGATATTGACACAAATGTCATGCCTGGAATTACTATGCATAAGAAAAATGATCTTTGCCTTGTCCCTAAAAATTATTTCTAGATTTGTTACATCTTTAGTCATAATTTTATATCTACTAAGTCCATCAATAATTGAGAATAGTGTTTCTCATCACTTATGTTTAATATATGGTGTGGCTTGCCACTTTAATTTTCGTTGTAATTTTGTTGCTATTGCTAATAAAGAGTTGTGTGTTTTCATCTAAAATATTTCGGTGTATGTATTCTTGGTTCAATATATGTTACATAAAACTTTCAATTTCACAATACATAAACTTGTTCCAAAATAAATAAACATGAAAAAAAAATTAAAAATATAACTGGAGTGGATTAGTAAGATAAATAAAATAGACACCTTCTTATTTCTTATAAAAATAGCTTAAAATAAAATTAGATTTCAACAAAATTTAATGAAAAAAATATTTAAATTGATTGGGTGACTATTTAAGTATTTAAATATTATATTGTAAATTAAAAATATAAAATGAAATTAAAGATATTAATAAATATCAAATTTTATATGGAATATATTGTAATTATTATCAATTTGCGAGAGTAGTTTTCTAAAATTAGTTGACTTAACTATGTCTATGGTTATGATATTTGTTCATATGATTTAATTTTGATCTTTAAACTTTTAATACGACAAGTGTCTCTAATCTAGACGCGCACTTGACGAAATGGAGGGAAGGAGTAATGGAGGAGAGCTGAATCCCAATTAAATAAAGAGAAACTTTCACATATAGCCACTAAAAAATAATTAATTACTCTCCATATCTATAGTTTGATAACTACAGTTTGTAGCTACGTGTTATATGGATGAGAGGAGCGAGCTAGATTGGGAGAGAGAGAGAGAGAGGAGAGAGGCGAGAGAGAGGAGAAAAAAAGTGGAAGAAAGGTGAATTGTATATGTATATTGGTTAGATAATTGTATATTATACATATGTATTTGTATATATGGCAAGAGAGATTGGGAGAGGGGGGAGAGAGGTGAGCGAAACTGGGAAAGAGAGGAGAGAGGCGAGCGAGGTTGAGAGAGGGAGGAGAAAGGCGAGCGAGAGAGGGCAGAGAGTGAGAGAGATGTGAATTTTGTATGTATATAATTATATATTATACATATACATTTTGTATAAATGTATAATGTTAGTCGCAAGTGGTAATTATAGCAAATTATAGTTATGATAAGTAATTAAATAATATAAGTTTGTTTAGCTGCGTAATTTTTCCCTAAATTATTAGTCATGAGCACAAAGTATTACGTGTGATATCTCTTGACAAATTTTTTAATAGCCAAAATTAATTACTTTGGAAAAAGTAAATAGTTATCGCAAGTGGCGTCTAAATTTCAAGAATTCACCATAACCATTATTTATACAAAATCATCCAAAAGGATTAATGTGAATTATCTTGACGTGGTATGCGTCAAATAAATATATGGAACACATGATTGCTAAAGGATAAAGGTTATTTTTCCATCCTTAATTTCCGTGGCCAATAATTTTTTAGAATCTTTAACATAAATATTCAGATAAATTTACTGATTCTTCTAGACATAGATTATCCACCGTCATACATATACTATATATATCTATTGATTATTTTTAAATTAAATTTTATTAATTAGACAACAATTTAAATTAATTCACTAATTTTAACTTTTATTGAGTAGACAACTTTGATTAATTTCTTTTGATTTTGTTGTGTTACTTTCATGAATTGTGACATGTGTCCTATTATTTCACATGTCATATTATATGGTTGTGGAATGATCTTTACATAAAAACAAAACATGAGTAAGTACAATTACATAAAAGGTTAGAACCCTTGAATTGTGGTGAAAAAGCATCTAGTACATAACTAGCTCCATAAAATATCAACTATAAGCAAGTAAGTAATTACTAATGAGTAAATAAAAAGAAGTATACAATTAGTAGTTAAAAAGATTTGTTACAAACAACAGAAAAAAAAAAAGAGAAGAGAAGTTCAATGTCATAATTTCAGTGTACAAAATCGAACCAAATCGCAAATCGAGTCAGATCAAAAATAGAAATTTGATTAGTGGTTTGGTTTGATTTGATTTGGTATTGGAAAAAAATACATCTATAATTGGGTTGGGTTGGTTTTAACTAAAAAAGACCAACCCGACATTATATATGTCATTACAAAATTTTATTTTATACATAAAAAAATATTTACTTTGACATCATTTTAAAATATTTCTTATATTATTTTATAGTTTTTTTTTTTAATATATTATTTCAAGTTTAAAATTTAGAATTTGGACTGGTCCAATAAAGATTATAGTTCATACATATTGATAATTATAATAAAACTTAAATCAAAATCAAATTAAAACTAATGCAAAAAGAAAATTAATTCAACACTAAGAATGACAATATATTAAATATTTGTTCATTAGTTTTACATTGCTTAGACAATTAAAATACATAATCTAATTTAATTTTTCTTAAATATTTAAAAATGTAACTAATACTTATTAAACTTATTTTAGCATGATTTAGTACTTTTAAATTATGATTATTTTCATTATGATTGTACAATATTTATTTTATATTATGATTTCATTATTATTTTTTAGTGAATATTTTTGTGTCATCGTCAATACTCATCTCATATTTAAGTTAATAATATGTTTGTATGCAAGCTTTACCGAAAAAATCCAAAAATTTGAAGTTCATTAGTTTGGTTTGATTAATAAATTTAAAAATTCGACATAATGATTTGTCTTGCTATTTAAAAAAATTCGAATCAACTCGAGGTTGAAAAACCCGAAATCGTTCGAACTTTATTAGTTTGGTTTGGTTTGTAAATTTACAAAATTTACATGAATTGTTTGATTTGATATTGAAAAACCTGACACAATCCGATCATGTACACCCCTAATTATTAAAAAAAAAATGTCAAAAATTAAATGATTTCTAAGGGATAGCTTTGGAAAAAATTAGGAGCTATCCTTCCAAAAATATAGTCGCCAGATGTATTAATATATTTAAAGTCTTTAACACTATATATATATATATATATATATATATATACACACACTAAAAGCATGAATAAAAAAAATTGAAAGTTGAATCACGATTTTATCCCTTCTATAAATTAAATTATTATAAAATATTTAAATATTTGATTGCATAAATTTAATTATATGTCAATGACTTTTAGACTTCCTAAGATTATGTAATGACTCGGACCCGAAAGTTATTTTTTTGATAATTTTGAATAGTCATTTAACTATATTAATTAATTTGGGGGTAATTTAGTTATTTTTAATAATAATGGGTCAAGTCTGAAATATTAATATAGGTTAATAAGGAGTGTTACTTTTAATAACATAAGTAATTTAGAAGAAAAGAAGATAGAAAGGGAAACAGAATCTACCTGTGAGTGGCGGCTGGTGTAGCTTCATTCTCGTCCAGGTAGGAGCAAACTGCAAAGCATGCTAAC
The DNA here is from genome assembly GCF_001406875.1 of Solanum pennellii. Taxonomy (NCBI): domain Eukaryota; kingdom Viridiplantae; phylum Streptophyta; class Magnoliopsida; order Solanales; family Solanaceae; genus Solanum; species Solanum pennellii. Next base: position 83,356,863 of record NC_028645.1, read on the forward strand.
AATATATATATAT